>NW_028186258.1:644594-690400 GCF_003343005.1 Rhea americana
GTAGGTCCATGTTTGATGCTGTAGGTCAGTGTTGGACACTGTAGGTCAGTGTCGGGTGCCGTAGGTCCATGTTTGATGCTGTAGGTCGGTGTTGGACACTGTAGGTCAGTGTCAGGTGCTGTAGGTTAGTCCCCAGCCGGGGCCTCGGGGCTGCCCCAGTTGCCATACTGGGGGTCGTCCCCTCCGCCTGCGGGATGCTCCACGCCTGGGGCAGCTTGTCGCCCCCTCCCCGAAGCCCCACAGTTTTGGGGAGGCTTCGGCCGCCCAGGCGGAGCCGGCGCCCCAGGGCCCTGCGTGGGCTGCTGGCACCATCTAGTGGGATCTGCCACCAGCTCGGCGCCACCTCCACCGCCCGGGACGCGGTGGGCACAACGCCCCGCGGGCGCTCACCGAGTCCCTGCTCCGCAGCGAAAAGGACGGCTCTACCAGAACTAGAGAGTGGGGGGTTTAAAATTCATTATTATTACTAATAAGTGATTGTTTTTAGTTTTAGCCGGGGGGGGGGGAAGGCTCGGCGCTGCCCTGCGTCAGGGGTGCGCAGCGGCACAAGTGCAGTTTTTAAGTTCCCGCGGGGAACTTTTGCGGTCTGCAGAAGCAGGGCAGTTTCGGGAGCCGCAGCGCGCGCAGATTAAAAGGATAAATCTAACGCGACAACAACTGCAAAACCAGGAAAGCAAAAAAAAAAAAAAAAAAAAAAAAAAAAAAAAAAAAAAAAAAAAAAAAAAAAAAAAAAAGAAAGAAAGAAAGAAAAAAGAAAAAAAATAATTTTTTTTTTTTTGTGTGTGCTTACCTACACCAAGCACCGCAATGGGCTTGTCCCACGGGAAGGCCGTTCCCGCGCAGGGATTGCTCGCGCGGTGCCGCTGTCGGGGCAGCGAGGCAGCCTCAGCCCCGGCTGCAGCACGATGCTGGGAGCCGGGCCGGGGTTGGGGGGGGATCAACATCCTCCCCCATTCCCGGGGAAGGCAAGGAGGTAGCCGGGCTCTGCCCCATCGGGATTCCCGGGAAAGGCAGACGTCAAGAAGACATAGGTTGGCAGCGGGTTGTAGCTCAGTCCTTTTTTCTTTTTTTTTTCTTTTTTTGGGGAAAAAAAAATGCCGTTCAAAACCCTTTACCCTGGGCAATTAAGAATTTACGGGCTCTTTGGCAAGCACAGGGCACTCTGAATGCTCCAAGCTGCCTTGTACAATGTCTTTTCAAGGTCTTTTATATTTAGTAATGTCCAGAGCAAGCCGGTCCAATATAATTATGCGCTGGCGTAAAAATCTTGGCCACGTGTTAAAACTTTTAAGTAGGTCAGACAGCCTGCTGGTCCTGCTGACAGCCCTTCGTAGCCACAGTTAAAGGTTCTCATTTTTAGAAACTTTACAGCTTGGACGAGAGCAGAAAGCCCAACTATAAATGGCTGCTCCAGCCACTGCTCCAGCTGCAGCGGTTATAAAACCCACGGGCCGAAGTCTATTGGCTCCTGCTTTAAAAATAGCTAAGGCTCCGCGTACCAAGAAAAAAAGAAATCTTGATTCCCCAAACGCGAGTGGCTCAGCCTCGCGCCCAAAACGGCAGCGGCCGGGCAATGCGCGGGCCCCCAGCTCGCCCCTCGTGGGTGCGGGCAGTACCCAGCCCCTCCACGGAGGGCTCTGCCCCGCAGCGTACTTACTCCAGAGCAAGAGGTGTTTTACCATTACGCCGCTCGCTCACGTTTGGCCCCAGGACGGGGCACGCTCAGCACAGGGGCACATTCGTGCTGCTCGTATTTCCGTGGCAGCGCCCCGGGTGAAGGGAACGGGCAGGCTGAAGCAAGGACAGAGCCGTGGCACTTGTCAGCTCAGGCAGCTAGGCACATCCGAGCTGGCACGGGGACAGAGGGGACGCGCTTGGGTATTTCTACCCATGCCCCGCTAAGCTCTCCACTCCCAGTGAAAGCCTCTTACATGATGCACGAAATATACTCCGCAGCAGCTGCTGCTGCAACATGCTGAATTGCTGAGCAGAATCTGCCCTTCCAGCTGTGTAGAGGACTATGAAGTGACTGTACACCCACAAAAGCATCAAAACCACTTTCTTTTCAGGGTTACCACAATACTTTTTCAGCACACCCTTCAGTTGTCTGTGCATGCCCAAGAGGAACAAGACGACACACATGTGCACGTGCAGTGAGAGACACGATTTTGTTACAAGGTCCCAGGGGAACTTGCTCCTTCTAAACCCCCCATTTCCTCACACCTTGTACATGCTCTGCTATCTATTCCCCCCAAAAAAGTCTGTTTTGCCAAAAGCGCTCCAGAGCAGCAGAGTGCTGAATGGCCACCCAGTTTCTCAGCACTCTCAAAGCCTTCAGCTCTAGCTGACTTGCTTTCAGCACATTCAATGACCTGGAAATTTCAAACTTTGCATCCAGATGAATGAAATAAAGAATCCAACTTTTCTTTTTTTTTTTTCAAACAGTTCACATTTATTATTGATAACAATAAAAAAAATCTTTTAAAGACTATTTGTATTTTATTACCAAGAATGAGGTATTATGTATACAAAACATTTACAGAATTTGATATGCAATTCATGAGTACAGACAGGGAAGCGCAGAAAGACACCGATAACGGGGGGGGAAGCCAACAGAATGGCCATTGGCAGAAAGAATTAAGAATAGCAATAATATAAAACAGAAAAAAAAAAAAAAAAAAAAAAAAAAAAAAAAAAAAAAAAAAAAAAAAAAAAAAAAAAAAAAGACCAGTATGGGAAATGAGTCAGACTGCAATGATCAAGTCATATTGCACAGCACTTCACTGAGAGGAGAATTAAGTCTTATTTTTCTGGAATTTCATCTCCCCAGCTGTTTGTGCTGTCATGTGCTTTGAGCTCTGAAAGATGTGTTAAATTTACAGGAGGAAAAACCCAAAGTGCCACTTTTGAGCCAGCTCAAGTGAAAAACAAAACTGATCTTCAGACTTGAAAAGCAGCTGCAACTCAAAAGGTCTAAAAAAGCCAGACACCTCTGGACAGATGTGGAGTGTCAAACGAAGCAGTTGCTTTACATCTGTCAGCAAAAATCACCATCTGAGAAGGAGGGGGAGAAAGACAGACAGACAACCGTCTTCAAGGTAGACCCCTCAGAGCCCAGGGAACAGAAGTGGCATTTGGAAAGAGCTGCAAGCGACATCAAGTTAAACCTCATCGTTTCTTCTGCTGCACTAGCTCCCCTGTGCCCGGGAATACCAGCTCCCGCACGTCAGGAATCAAACCGCCTCTTCAGCGAGCTGGCTTCCTGCTAGGCAGGCACAGGCAGCACATCTGCAGCGCGTGCCCCTGCCCGCTGGGCAGACGCTGCCGTGGGAGCTGTTTAACCCCTAAGCTGTGGTCTGCCTCCCACAACAGCAGGTTTTGGCAGCCAAAGGGACACTCTAACCTCCATCTCCAAGTTTCAAAGGGGTTTAAAAAAAAAAAAAAAAAAAAAAGAGAGAGAGAGAGACAAAACTGACCACTCTGGTAGGTTTATGGAGTCTGCTTCCCAGCACTGTTACTCAATCGGTTACTAAAATAAAGCTTTGTCAGCTTTATCTGCCATGCTCCATGGCCAGAACTGGTCTGCAGGAGAGGTGCTTCTAATTAAGAGGTTAGTAATCTGCCTCTCAGAAGCTTCGCAGTTAAATACATATATATATATATATATATATATATATATATNATATATATATATATATATATATATATATATGTATATTATACTGAGTTCAGGGCCAGCTTTCCTCAGGCAGAGCATCCAGTATCGTGAGTTCTGCTTTGAAAGTGCGATACCTCAGTAAGCTCCTCTCCCAATTACTGACAACAGTACTGTCTCCTCCAGACTACTGCAAGACTTCAAAGAGCCTATCCAGCTTTCTAGCAAGGTCTGCAGCAGCAGGTTTTTTTTTTTTTTTTCTTTTTTTTCTTTTTTTTCTTTTTTTTGGCCTAGAGAAAGAGTTTAGCTCTTTAAGAGGGTAAGGACATAGCAGTGGTCTAACTAGGCAACTCCTGCTGTGCTCCACACAGAAGAAACCTTTACAGCTCCACTGCCAGATTATGGTCTGTACTTGTGTGATAACATCCTTTTGCTCAGCACTTAAGTCTTGTGTGTCTTGGAGATTTAGTAACTCATTACTGTGCATGGGAGAGGGGGCCCAGAGTGGAAGAATACCTGAACTAACTTTACAAAGAGTTCAAGTAGGATTGCTTGGGCCTGGGTATAGTAAGGACAGAAATCCACAATGGCAATTCACTACTGGCAGTAGCAACAGTGAAACTGGTAGAATAGGCACTGCTGAGAGTTTCTTTTTCTGTATCACTTACAATGAAGATCCCTGTGCTGTCTATGTAAAGCTCTGCTTTTTTTCTGACAGACACAGGGAAGGATAGGAGGCAACAGGGACTGAGACGTGTGCAGGAAGGATGGAAGCCATACCTCCTCTGGACTGATCTAAAAAACAAGCTTAGATTCTGCTAATATTCCTGATAACAGCAGAGTCTCACTAAAACGAATTTATGTGGAGTGTACTGGGTAAGTGGAGTGAAGCTTCAGCACAAAACTAGGAACAAATCCCCAGACCAAGTCTGGACCAGTCCAGTGTGACACAGCAAGGGAGAGCCTGCTCTCTGCCTCTCTCTCCACAGTGCTTCAAGTGCAAATCCAAGGAAAGAATGTGAATTGCTTAACCCATCAATACCCAGAGCTGAAATTCCCCAATAACATGCTCATACAAAAGGTATTAGTGTTAACAGCCTGCCCACGGCTCTGTGGGCATGCCTTGAAAAAATGGACTCAAAAATCAAGTATCCAACAACTGCTCTTTGTCTTGGACATCACTTAGTGGCAATGGGAGGACAGTTTGCAGCACTGGAAGATCACAAGGGATTTCATAAGGTAGCAAGGAATGTCCTGACAGGAGGCCTGCAGTTGATTTCTAATGCACTACGGAGCATTTTTGGTAGGGTTTCTCTTTTTTGCTTTTTAACATTTACACAATTTAAAAAATAATTCTTAACTGATGCACTGATTATTTTTCCTTCCACGAGAGCCCTTGTGTTCAAAGTCAGAATCTGTGCAAGCACACTTGCAAAAATATCTATGGCTGAGTTAGGATAAAGGGTTAAAGTTACAAGACAAGCTGTTGGATCTAACAAGGACCAAAACCACTAAGTTTAAAATTCAAACAGCTACTTTACTATCTATAAAAAGCTTTTGATTTTGTGTTTGTGGGGCTTTTTTCTTTTTTTTCTTTTTTTTGTGTTTGTTTTTGCAGTTGCCAGTTGAATATGCTGTATTACAGTCAGCTGCCACAGGTGAGGGTCCAGCCATCTCATCCGTTTGTTTTTCTTCTGTTGTGGCACTACCTGGAAATCATGGAGCTGGAATGGGACTGGCTGGAAGAGGTTGTGGCAGCACTGAGCTGAGAGAATCCACTGTGGCTTGATTCAAGGCTGGTCATAGATCCTCTGCAACAAAAGCAAAGTTTTAAGCTTCAGAACATACAGAGATTTTGGTTTCTGTTACAGATCTATATTCTGTTCACACATTGAATAAAGTGTGTAACAATGATTTTGGTGCAGATGCTCAAAAGCTTTCCTGTGCCATCATGTCAGATAATACCTTCTTGTGAAAACCAGATGCTGTTCAGAGAGCCTGAGAAGTAGCTTCAGCCAAGTATATCACTGGCAGGCAACTGTAGTGACTCAATTCCATTTTGAGTTGCATCAGTTTCTGCATGACAACCTGCCAAGCCCTACAGCTTGCACAGTGCTTTTAAAACTGAGTATTCAGTACTGATTAGAATGAAAAAAAAAACTAATCCATTTTGACATCAGTTGTCCCCAAAGCCAATACTAGTTGTTTTTTTCTTTGAGGCCTATTAAAGGTTATCTAGTTTTATTTATAAATCTAATGATATTCCATCAGAAAATGCAAGACCTCACAAACTATCCGTATTTCTTTTAAGTGGACTGAGTACTGGCTTATTTCTCTAAGTACAGCAAGGGTTGCATCAGAAAAATCTGACCTCAGCTGACCTTCATCAGCCTTACCCAGACATACCTGAAATCTTCTGATCCTATTACTTCTGTGTAATACATCACTTTACATTTATGAGAGGAGACCTGTAGAGATGCTAGTACATCATCCACACGAGGCAGGCTGGTTGTAGCACAGGCAGGCATGTTGTGAAATTTCCACTGGAGAATATAGAAGCCAGGCCATCTGGTCACATGTGATCCCTGGAAACAGCCGCAGCAAAAATTGAAAATTAACTTGTTTAATACAGTCAAAGGTTTGCGGGCTTTAAACACCTTTCCCAAGCTTAGGCAAGCTGCCTACATGCCCATAATTTTTTTCCAGTGTTAATATTTCAGCTCTTCAGCCAACTGGCAGTGCCAGTCATCTGGGCTCTCCTCATACAACATGCTTAAAAAAGTTATGACAAAACCAGAGCTTCTTTCTGCTTCGCACACTGTCAAGGGGTTAGAATTTAAATACATTAAAACAATAAAACCCATGTTTAAAACAATATCCTGTTTTCCCATTTATTTTCTTTAATGACTGTCTCTTGAGAATATGAAAATAACAGTTAAGGTTACCACCTCACAGAAAGAGAGGGCACAGTTCAGCAGGCCCACATTGCCAAAGTTTAATACCTCCAATTAGATAACTTTAGGAGCTCCTTTGTCAAACACTGTTGAACTCATTTCAAGTCAAGAGGAACAGCAGTTGCAGTGTATGATCACAAGTGTGCTGCACTAAGTGTGAAATTCGGTAATTAAAAGAGAGGTTGCAACTGCCATAAAAACTTTAGGAGCTTTGGCCATAGAGACTGCCTGATTTGCTAATATGAGTTAAACACATAGAAAGTTAGTCTTAATTTCCAGGCTTCTCTCATTATTGAGGTAAGAGACCTTACTTCAATAGGTATGGTATTCTTCAAACACAGCCTGGTTTCTTCAGAAAGTAACAGTGAATATTGCAGTGTTAAGCATGTGTCTTACTACTTTCTGCATGTGCACTATGTTCTAAGTGGCTTTCCTACGTTCCTTGCTTACTGATCAATCTCAATCACTATCAGACTAACGCAACCTTCCCTTCACAGCAGATCTCACGCAATTACTATCCCCCTTCTTTGCAGCATTCTGCTAGGAACATAAGCTGAAACGTTCACCAAAAGGAAACAGATAGCCCAGAGCTGAATCATCACTGCAAGTCATCAATAATACTGGTCAATCAGAACATCTGGTTTTGGGACAAGCCTACATCTGTTCCCACACCAGGATTAAGCGATCTTACCTGCACACTCTCCCCTTCTTTGCAGATAAGGGCAGACTCCACCATACTGTAATCACGTCCCAGTTGCCAGACTTTGTCTATTAACTGGACATTGTTTCCACCAGGAGATGTAATACTGTGAGCTCCCAGAGAGTCCTTTTTAGGAGGCTGTGGGGCTCTCTTGGAATGAAAAATGTTAAAAACAATGTCACCTTTACACACATCAAAATCCCATGTGATCACCGATGAGGCATCCACAATCTGAATGAGAACCTGGGACACAGGAAAAGTCAGATCAGAAAGTAGCAATTTACTTCGTAAAGGCAGAAGCTCTTACCAGAGAAAAAACAAGATGGAAGAACAGAGCTTTGTGATGCTGGGCTTAATTTAGACTATTAAAAGGCATTCTAGACACAAGTTCTCTCTCTTTGGAGTGTCCTTATTTAACACATGACCTTCCAAAGCTCCCAATTAGTTTCTTAATATATCATTTGTCTTTGTCATCCATTCTATTCAAAGCAGTGTCCTTCTAAGCAATGATATTCTCCAAATGGCAACAAGATGATACCAGAAATGGTCACAAACTTTAGGTGCTAAAGCTACATTATGATGTATCAGTACTCTCTTACGTGAAAACTCCTAAGAAATTCTTAGGACATCCTAACATTAAGATTAAACAGTGTGAAGCAGTAATTATTATTCAGACAACTGGCCTTCTGTGCAGGGTTTCTGTTAATAGCAACAGCTGAACAACACCCCCCACCCCCACATGCATTTACCTAAATAGTCCCTTAGCCAAAAGCTACGGAGCTTAACTTCTGCTGCAGTGCATGCAGCCCACAGTTTGCCAGACTGGCATCTATCAAGTGCTGCATAGCCCTGGACTTGCATTCAGACTACACTTGTCTCAATTTTGACCACAGAGTTCCCATCATGTTTTAATGCACCTATCAGTACATGCTTAAAAACACCATTGCGCCAACAATTCCATCTAATTCTTAAGCCAGATGAGGCCTGGGGAAGCATGATATGGGAAGTATGCCCAGTATACTGGGCATTCTCAGTCACATCACGAGAGCGAGCAGCACCAAGTTCATAAATGAACAGGAGCCTAGCAGCACTGCCTAGCCTTGAAGTTGGACTAAGCACTCAAGGGAGGGAGACCCCTTGATTTAAAGAACTTATCTGTTTAGGAGGGCTTGAATCCCTGCTTCCCCATCAGAACTACCAGGCTTTGGCCAGAGCAGAGCAGAGGACTCAGCTGAAAGAAAAGAACAGTAGATTGCAACCATACCTCATGTGGAGCTCCTTTGAAGACACTTGCAGATTGGTATATTGTTTCAGTCCAAAGCTTTATGTCTTCATTTTCCAACTCTTCTGCTGTCCGGTAGAGGGACTTGGGAACCAGCCCACCCTCTGGAACTTCACACTAGAAACGTAAGCAGAGCCATTAGTAAGTATGCCCTCCATACATCCTCACACTGTCATAATCTCTGCCTACTAGTCTCAGAAATGAAAACTCACATTCAGACAACGTTCTGAAAAAATGAGATACTGACAACTTGAAAATAATTTTATGACTTCTACATTATATTTATAGATACACTTATCTTATATATTCCAATAAAATAGCTGCTATGATCTGTTTTTGTGAGTCTGCAGAACCGGGCACCAGGATTAATGAATTTCATCTATATACATAACAATAGCCATTACAGAAAGCAGCTGTGCAAATGCTACAGTCATCGCTTATACTGCCCTGTATTGAGGAAAGATACAAACCACTTAAGAATACTGAGGAAAAGCAGCAATAATGACACAAAGTTTTTAAAAAAATAATATATAGCCTACAAAGACCTTGTAGAACTAGGGCTGCTAAATATAAGGAGTAAAGATGGAGTAGAGGTACATTAACAATTTCCAAGTAGGTAGAAGGATATTGCAGAGAGGAAGGTAATAGTTTTTCAAGTTACAAGTCATGGTAACTGAGTACTGGAACTGATGACACAACTTCCCTAAGCAGTTTTCTTTTTAAAATGAATCCTCTAGTGATCTACTCAGGAACAGGTTGCACAGAATTGTTTGGGGCAGCAGAAGCATTAGATAAATGAACTACAAAAGAGAGGGTTAAAAGAGCCTTTGAGAAGTCATTTTTGTTCAAATATCCAGAAGTAAAGAAGAAAGGAAAGAGGCTATTATTGTCCATGACTGGCAGGAAGTATTGTGGCAATTTGCTTTCTGGTAACATTCACTTTTGCTTACTTAAGCAGTGGATTTTGCCAGTTTCTCAAGTTTCAAATTAGATAGCACAGACTCTTTTCACTGAAAGCTACTGCTGCTGTAAAAAGCAGCCCACTGAAGATAAACACATGCTTTGCTCCAAAATGCTTGCACAGGAGCACGACGTTATAATTTGAGACTGCATTTTGATATAACAGAACTGTATGAATTTTCATGAAAGATACAGAAATTAATCTACAAAATACAACAGGGACACAAAAAGCAAGCAAGCATGAAATCATCATGTTTTAACACAGCTGAGTTTAAGAAGAGGGGGGAGGGGGAACAAAAGCAAGTGTTACTGTGATGGAGGCTCCAGAAAACATCTGCACTGCATTCCTGCACCTTGATCCCACCCATGCATTTGCATTGTCAAAAACATCACAAGGAAAAAGAAAAACCTACGGTATCACCGAGGTGTTAGAATAATGCATTC
Source organism: Rhea americana (assembly GCF_003343005.1). Taxonomy (NCBI): domain Eukaryota; kingdom Metazoa; phylum Chordata; class Aves; order Rheiformes; family Rheidae; genus Rhea; species Rhea americana. The sequence goes on from NW_028186258.1 coordinate 654,590, forward strand.
AATTGACTCCCACATCTAGGCAAGAAGAAACTTTTCAAGTCATAAGATGAGGGACTGATACTCTGCAGTAAGACAAATTTTCAATGTGTCATGGTCAGCATGGATCCCAGTATATGTGCAAACCATACCTACAAGACCAGACTCTTTGTGGCGCCCTGCTGGCAGATGTGCCACATATTTCCTTGAGCTCCTTATGTTATCAGTTAGTTCTCTTAGGTTACGCAGCCTCTTCTGATTAGGTGGCAGTGACACTGGCCAAAAGTGTGGTAGTTAGCATGAGTTCCTTTCAAATGAGCCCAAGCATATGGGAATCATATGCCTCAAAATAATCTTCTTTGATCATGAGCTTTTCTTGGACAGTTAAGACTACAGCACATACATAGTCAGAACGGAAGTAAAAACAATCATCTCCCTTAAGAACATAACAGTACCGTTTTGACATATTTAACCAGTGCTATTACATGGCCGCCAACAGCGGCAAAAGAGCTTTTTTGGTTGCAGTAGACTGTTTAAGGTAATCTGAACACTGGTGCTTCTGAACATCCAGAACATTTGAAAGTGGAGAGGCAGACTGTAAAATATTAGAGTCTAACGTTGGATACTGCTAACCTCTTATCTTGCTGCCATGGAGAAAGAATACAAAATGCATGTTATGCTGCCATCCTATGCCTTCACACAGATGCAAGCAACAAAACAGAGTGCAGTTCTAGGTACCTCTAGCCAAAAAAACAATTCATCTCACATACACAAACAGAAACCATGGGCTGGCAATGTGCCCTTGTGGCAAAAATGGCCAATGGTGTCCTGGGCTGCATTAGGAAAAGCACTGCCAGCAGGTTGAAGGAGGTGATCTTTCCCCCTTACTCAGCCCTGGTGAGGCCACACCTAGAGTACAGTGTCCAGTTCTGGGCTCCCCAGTATAGGAGAGAGAATGCAGCTACTGGAAATTCTGACCAACATTGACAAAAACTAAAACCAAGCATTGAAGAGCTTAAAAGACACATGCTTTTATCGATTACTCAAGATTCTTTTTAAAAAATATAAAGATTTAAAAATATTCAGGTAAGTCATAGAGTACCTGCATTTAATATTTCTGCTTGGCTTGTATTAAAGCTTTTAGAAAGCAGTTTACTTTAAGTCTGTCTCTAAGACCTTCCTGCACCTTGAGACTGTTGAAAACAATCAAACAGCATATACAAAACTTTGACTGGGATCATGCAGAACTTCAGCTGCATGGTCACCATGATACATCAAGGAATGTAATACTCTTCTTGCTCAGTGCTGTGCCAGCATGTCTGCTTGAACTTAAGTTGATAGACAACAGTGAGGACTGTTTTTTAACCACACCCAGGTGTTTTGCTAGTCATTTGAGAATTGTTGTGAAGAAATACTGTATTTCTCTTTTTGAAGTGGATCTAGAATAAAACTCTTAACCCAGGAATCCTACATCTTAGTCATGTCCCCCCTTCCCCCAAAAAAATGATTTGTAGCAGACTGAACACTACGCTCTAAATTACACTGGCAATTATTCTGTGCTTTTAGATTTTTTTGCTTAAAGGAGTGTATGTTGGGGTGGGAGTGGAGGGTGGAGGGGAGGGGGTATGAAACAAAACACACACATACCATGCACTCTCCACCAAGGAAATCAGGGATAATTTCTTTATCAATGTAATCCAGCAGTCCCCCAGGACCCTGGTAGTCATTTCCAGCATATATAAGAAATTTCTTTCTAGTATTGTCATCAATGAATGGACTAACCTATAAGCAATGGAAAACAGAACAGATCAGGTTACCAGATTTTTCTTGAGTAAATTCAGATGGAATCAGTTTAATCACATTAAGCATTACTGCTATTATTATGCAATGTTCACGTTAAGAAACTAAGTTATTTGACTATATAAGCAATTTCTCAAGTGGTGCTTTTACATTCATTCCAAGAATCAGCAATCCTATAGATGTGGTAACATTTCCTGATTATATCTGTTTCTAAAGCCTGACCTTAAAAGTGCTTATACRAACTGAAAGCATGGAGCAGTGTATTGAGGGCACTGTGGAAAACCTGGAATTGCAGACATACCAGTGTCCAAAGAACCGGGAATACTCGTGGTGCTCTCAGGATAAGAAGACGGCCCAGAGTCTCAGGGTAATTGGCTTCAACCACCTCAATGATTCTGAGCAATGCTTTGACTCCAGGTCTCCATAAATGCCTCATGTTCAAGCCTTCTAGATCTACTAGACAGGTCCAAGAGCTGAATTTGAGAGAGGAAAAATAAAATAAAATAAAATGATGGAGGAGGGAAAGAAAAAACAGTGGCATCATAACACACACTTTTACTCAAATATCTAGTGTCCTGAAATGTGTGGACTCCAATGCATGTGTGTATTTCTGTTCCTTCCATCTTATCTTCTTGTTTTGTGCTGTGCACACTGCAGTTTAAGATCCTTAGAACAGCAGTGTCTTACAGCATGCCAAGCATGCTTACAGAGTACATACAAGGATCACCTTGCACACCATTCACATCTCCCCATGGACATTTTAGACTCCAGTCAACACAATATGCTGTCATCTCTCTGCCCAAATGCTAAATCATTGCTTTTACTGGGAAATCAATTAAGTGGCCACGCTGCTAAGAAACAACTTAACATTCAAGGTGCAGATTTCCTATACTAAGACAGTACCTTTCAAGAGTGCCATTGCACTTCAAAGTTAATTATGTTGTCAGATCTCACCGAAGGGTACTTGTTCTACAAGAGATAGATTCTTAATACTAAATGCTGAGCTTCAAGCACATGCTTTAGTTACTTTCCAAGTTCAGGTCTCGCCTCAAGCACGGATTCAAGATTCACAGCTGTGCTACGCCAACTATCAACATGAAACTATGCCCAAGGATTCTATGAAGCAGCAAATACTTATCTGTTTCACTTACTAAATATTTAATAGGTACATATTCTAAAGCTCAGAGGGCCATTTCTACAAACAAAAGTCCAGTGGGCAATGTAAGTTCACAGTTGCACACATGAAACCCATCTTTTGGGTTTGATTTTCCATTGAGAACTGAGATAACAAGCCTTCTAACAGTGAAAAGACAAGCAGACACATGCATCCCTGAACCTTCACAAATTAAGGGAAGGAGTCAGAAATTGAAGAGAGTCCCAGAAACACTGATTCATTACAGGACCAAGTCCTCCATTCATGCCACTCCCTTCCACTCCTGGCTATAAAAGCTCCTAGAAATAGAGAGGGAAAGAGGAGTGCATTGCTTTGCAGATATCCAACACTGCACAGCAGCAGACCCAGGTGCAACTGTTATGAGCACAAAACAGACTGTTGGAGCACATGTTGCATTTCCCCCAGGGCTTGGCTGTGCCAGCTCACTGAAGTGGTAATTGGGGTGGGTTCCAGATAAGTATAACTGTACACATGTCTGCACGCAAGACACAGCCTACCCGTCGCTTGGTTCACTTAATAAATTGAGCTCAGCAGTGTCACACTGCCTGATATTTCTTTCTCCTTCCCCCTCCCCCCAATTTTTTTATTTTACCTTATTGGTCTGCCAAATACTTTTGTGTTCTCCTCACATCGCCTCAGTCCTTCTTCATTTATAGAAAGGACCTGTACAAAAAAAACATACAAGCTCAAAACTACAAGCTCAGGCCACCATAAACTATATTAGGTGAAAAAAAAATATATGTAAGGGATTTAGAAGTAATAATTTCTAGAAGGATTACAAAGATTAAAAAAACACTAAGGTCCCGAACATTACTTGAATATTACAGTAGAGTCTCCTACTTGGTAAGTTCACACCAAACCTCTTCCAGAGGATAAACTAGAAATTACTATGTTTATCCCATTTGTTTAGCTTGTTGTAAAATAAGCATGCCTTTCTATAAAAGTGATAACATGTAAACAATGTCCTCTAGAAAGCTGAGACCCCAGAGAGATATAGACAAGAAGCCTGCCACTCTACACTTTTGCTCCTTTAAGCTTTGATTTCCCACTTGGTCAGAAATTAAAGCCGCTTTTCAAATCAGAGGAAGTAACCTTGAAACACAACTAGGGCAGGCAAGGAAGATTTAGTAGGTGCTGGAAACGCCACTGGCGGAAAGTGTACAATTCAGACCCTGCTTTTACTGGTTGCTACGGCCATGACTGTCAGTACTTGGAGTCAAAAAATTCTTCAGAACTTGGAACGCTGCCACCTTTCTGCTTAGAAACTGAGCAGATCCACAGTAAGTCTGTCTGGGCAATGCCTTTAAAGAAGCTAATATTACAGGCAAGAACTTTTTCTTTAAAAATAAACTATTCTTATCATTGGAATACAGATTTGAAAAAAAGCATTGCATTTCTCTCTTCTGCGGAAATACAGAGACTTAACTTCGAAGTACTGCACGAACTGTGGAAGAATCTGTGAGAATGCTAACCAATAACTATAGAAGCTGCCAAGAACTACGCCTTTCCGCCATCAGTTTGCAGTTGGAAAGAATGCAGAAGACCAGCTACCAGGAGCTTTCAGATCTACTCAAACCAAAAACAGACAGTCACRGTACATCAAAATATCCAGTGTGATGAACGCTCTGGCAGAACAGGAAATTTCTAAATGAAAATATCACATTGTTAGCAACTTGCTGGCTCCAAAAAATACTTACGTATCGAAGCAAGGCCTCTTCCCCAAGAGCTCGCACTAAGCCTTTGGTATCCATCTGTCCCAATCTCAGTACATACAGTGGGCGACCATCTGAATAACAAGAACAAATATATCAGCATAGCCCTTAGTGCAGATTACTTATTTTCACAATAATATATAAATTGAACGAACTAGCTTTATGATAAAATCTAAACAGAAACAAGTCATAGCTCATTCAAACCTTGAGATATGGCTTGAAGGAGCTCCTGGAACAGGCAGCAATATAAAATTTACCCTGTCTGGTTACATGAAAGGATTACCTGTAGCTAAACTGTAAGGCTTAATGGAGACATCTTGATGCAAAAATACTCCCCCTACCTACAAGGAAAGTCCAAAGGACTTCAGCAGGTACTTTTATAGCTCAGAGGACTACAATTAGTTTGCAGCATAGCTAAGATACAGGAAAAAAAATTTAGTCCATTAGACTAACAAGCAGCTTGCAATGGAGGAGGTAAGCTTTCTACGACACGTCCCATAACATTGCTCCAGACAGCCTACAGCAACCTCTTTGGAAAGACAATTGCATTGAGTTCTGTGAGTTAACAGCAACAAAGCGTTAATCCAGAGACCTGCTTTCTCCAGTATTTGCTGAAGTTGCACACCTTTTAGCTATGCTATTAAATATGCGGAACTGGCGAACAGTCTCACTCATGCAGGTTAAGCCTGGCGAGAACAGAATCTATTCCAGAGATCAGCTTCAGACAGACCGTCTGCATTCAAAGGCTTGTCTTTTCACAGTCATCTTGCTGCACACCAGGGCACCCTGATACTGTCAAGGATAAAGGCCTTAACAACTGCATTGGCTGAATTTGAGAAAAAAATTTGCGCATTTCTGTCTCTTCTTAATATTCAAGGAGCAAGTTACATGAAACATCTTCTATCCTCACCAAAGCTATGATTTATTTGTAAGCTTCATTCCATTTAATCTAGTACATAAGCTTAATCATCACCAACTTATAAAATAGGCTAGGGCACATACAAAAGTTTTCTACATAAAACAATCTGCTCTAAGTCCTGTTGTCTGCGTTTAGCTTCATTTCCCTCCAGCAACTGCAAGAGGAGAAGTATCAAATTATCGTTAAGTCCTTTGGGACACAGGGAAAGAAACTGTCAAGATACACTCTAGAAAAAAATATTTGCAGAGTTAAACTAAGTTATTTATTCAGCTACAACACTACCACCATGAAAGTTCACCAAGTCTCTTATATTTTATTAGGTGGGCTAAAAGAAAATGTTATTTTAACATTAAAACMCACGTTTATCTTGGAAGGTACTGTTTAGCTTTTGGAACAGTGAACAAAAAGCACTCTTAAGTTCCATAGCAGGTCTTCCCCCCTTCTCAGATGCACACGCATGCAGAAACAAACTAATAGTTTACTAATCCTGCTCCACCCAAATGATGCATGAAAGAATGTCTTTTAACCGACAATGTTGTATTATCACTGTATATTTTATAATTCATTAGAGATTTCTGATTTAGAGTTTGACTGAAGTGCTCTAATCAAAATAAAAGCCACTAAGATATACAAAAAACCGTACTAATTACAAGCACAAATAATTTCATTCTTTAGCATTAATAGCTCAGTCAAGACACTATGCTTTATAACTGCTGTCTTCTTTGCTTTAGTGCTAAAAGCTACTAGGAATTCAGCTGTCTTAAGTTTGGCACATTTTGCATGTGTGGGAGAAAAGGAGAAAGAATAGAAAAGAGGGTTAAGAAAAACCTACCCACTATAAAATTATAAATTATAGAAAATTCTTCAGCTTGAAGTTCTCTACTGCTTCAACTATTCACAAACCCTGCTTTACCTGTGGGTGTGCTACAAGAGATAAAAAGAACCAAGAGGTAGAACRAAGATGTGGCAACAAGACTGAAGAACTCAGAAAATACTGAACAGATTAAATAGCCTTCTGAAGCATTCTGTGCCTTTCTCCTTGCTGGCTGGCCCCAATTTCATGCTATAGATGGAAGAACATTTTGGGGGAACAAGGACAAGGAACTGACAGAAAGGAAGGGCACGTTCAGAATTCTTTTTCCTAGTATCTACAAGCACATTCTTATTTTCCTTTTTCTCAGTCTGAGGCTTATCAAACTCAAAGCAGCAGGGGACAGTCATTCAGACTCTTCAGCCTGCAGTGATTAAACTTCTCCTTGGCCCTTCCTGGCTCTTGGCCACTACTGCTGACAGCTTCCTGTCCTGTTTCATAACGTTTCTTGTAACAGGAAGAGCTAGCAGAAACAATGGTGCCTAGTGGGGAAAAGACTAAATGAGAACACAGATAACTCACAGTAAGAGATCATTTCCTTTTCCAAAGAGTCCACCCTCAAGCAACAAATTCCAAAAAGTTTTTCGGGTATGTGCGTGTGGTAGCAACAAGATTAGTGCACGATAAAATAGGCTGAAGGATTCTGGAGGGTGAGGAGGGGCTATATTTTGAAGAACTGGCCACACACCCCAGCAGAGAGAGTGAAATCACCCAAAGCCTTTTGCCTTCTTAAATAAACCTGCTCCACTTGGCATTTTTGTAAAACTACACTTACCATTAAACTGTCTGATGCCAAATAAGTATTCATTTATGCCATCAGCAGACATATCCAACATCAGGAATAAGTTGATTAGAAAGATAAACTTATTTACAAACATCCTTTAATCACTGAAAGAGAATACTCATCATCTGCATAATATCCTTCTTCTAAGCATCTCAGAGCACTGCAGAAATGCAATTAATAACCTTTTTATGCTACTGGTAAAGCAGAGCTCTTTAGAGAGTTCCATGTCATGCCTGGTATTGGTCAGATAAAGATTAGGACCTGCCAGTCTGGCTCAGCCAACTAAGGAGCTAGCAATATCAGTTTGGATACATTTAATATATAATACCTTAAAAGTTCCACCAATCTTTCCAGCCATCTTTAATTAGTTCAGTTTTCTTTGTATATCTCTAGGTGATAGCAACTATCAYCTCTAATTCAGAGCATATAAACTTTTTTTTGCTATCTACGTATAGAGCATACCTTTGTCATGGTGATGCCAGCCTCCTGCATAGTAATCTTGGAGTACTTGAGGAGGGTTCCAGGTGTCCAGAATATAGTCTACCTGATGCTGTTTACGCCACGTTAGTGACTGGCAAAGAATTTCTCTTGCTTTATCAATGTTGAAGTCCCGGGCACGCAAAAATCGTAAAATATGCTCGTCCTTTGGGATCTATTAAAAATATTTCAGATTCAATGTTTGCAATGAGGACAAATGAGAAAACAACAGAAGCTGAAGAAGGTATGTAACACTGGAAGTTACTCAAGCAAATCATTCTTTGTTTCCAACAAAAACACAAGTGCCATCAAGTATTGCAGCTACCTCGGTTTGAGGGATATAACTTCAGATGCACCTTTAACTTAAGCATTTACAGTTTCATGAGCATACTAAGTTAGTCCAATTTATATGAATCTAGGGGCAAAACAGATTGCATTTCATTGCTGAGTAAAAGGAAAGCCTGGAAACCAAGACATATATGTGAATCACAAGCTATAGGAAAATCTGAGAACATACTCCCCAAAACTTGCTTTCAGCGCCTTGACGGGTCATATTATCTCCCTTTCAATTTTGCATTTAGAGACATAGATTTAAGAATGTTTGGCCAAGAACACAAAAAGGATGTTATTCTAGAACCAGGCAGACTTGTAAAACAGACATCATTTGCCTGTGCTGGACTATTAACATTCTGGGAAGCAGTCATGCTAATCATTTAAGCACCTCAGTCAGCAAAATCAGCTGGACAGTTGCAACAAATTCCATTTATTGCCAGTGTGAAGACTTAACATAGCTGTTCCACTTCTGCGGGAACCTCTCTCTCTTGGCCAGAGGCACTCACCCAGACTAGTTGGCCAGTTGAGGTGTGGCATGATGTTTCATCAAACCCACCTTGCATTTCACACATTCTGGAATAATGAGACTAACAAAAAACTTACTTTGCCCTTGTGCGTCTCCTGAAGCCATTTCCTAAGTCGAATGAGGCAGCTTTCTTGCATTGGTGTCAAGTCACCCAGATAACGCTTGATGTAGTCTGCATCTAGCTTGTCTAAAAGAAAATGTACATATGATTAGAGTGGTCATGAACTGGTCCAGTCCAATAGCAAATGATTTTATAGGCTGATACTTAAGGTAGGAAACCAGCTGCTCCTATCTGCAGCCTCAGTCAAGTCTGGCTGCATGGAAGTGAGAATTTCTGAACTTTGGTTTAAGATTTTCCGCTTAAGGGGAAAAAAAAAAAAATTGCTCATCTTTCAGCTGCTACAGCACACCTTGACACATTCTGTACAGGTAAAATTTGAATAAAGTTTCTCTATCAGTCGATGAAAAGAAGCACAAGCCAAAACACAGTCACCTGAGAGCTGCGAAAGGAAAATTCATCTAAGGACTAAAATCAGACATTTACAAGCGCATTTTGCTAGTACATTCAGATTTGTCAATTCTCAGTATCATATGACCTGTTTCTTCTGGGAATACATATAGAAGCTTTGATCTGAGATACTAAATCTCTCAGTGGAAGAATTGTCCCAAATTCCCTTATCAATAGGCAAAAGAAGATGTAACAGAAGGCTGAATTCAGGGAAGCTTCAGTCCTTTCTTCCCCCATTAGCACTAAAGTTACACCTATCCCCAAATTCTAGGGCAAGAAGTAGGCCATTTGTTTGCAAGCTAATGAACAGCACAGAGAAGAGCTTTTCCACTAATATCTGATCTTCATTCACTACTAAGATCAGCTGGTAAGAGGTATCCAGCTCCTACACAGATTATTGCTCTGCAAGCCTGCCCTTTAACATTAAATGTTACCAGAAAAGGAGTTAATGTGAATGTTTTCAGCAGCACATCAAAAGTGCAGTGCTGAGAGCCTCTACAGGACAAAGAACCTTGCTAAAAGAAGTCAGACAACCGTACCATCAGGTGTTCCTGCTGTAGGCTCTGCAGGGCTGCTTGAGGTGTTGAGGATCTCCTTGTTGTTCAAGCCCTCCTTTGTGGCAGAGTCTGGTATATTAATGGCAGGGGAAACTGGTCGTCTTGTGTGGGATGTGCTGCTCTCCAATTTACATGCAATGGGAGGAGTCCAACGAGGAACAAAAGTTATTCCTTCTTCCTCCAGCTGCTTCAGGTAGTATTCTATTATTTCTTTCCCCTTCAAAAAGGAAACTTTACTTTAGCTAATAAAAATCCCCACTTTGACACAAAAAGAATTCGGCTGGAAACCCATTAAATGTCCAGATCTTTCTAAAGATTCCACTTCCAAATACAGACACGCACATTGCCCTAGGCTAAAGGGCAAGCAGCCCAGCTTTTCCAGGGCAGCAATCTGCTACTTCATGGCAGCTACTTTGTCTTTATGAGTTAGAGCCAGGCATCTCCTCCATGATTTTCAGCTCACCTTTTTAATATTGCTGGTGTACTGCTTCATGGCAATCTTTTCCACTGTGCTTTCAAAACCAAAGAAAGATTTTATGTCCAGACTTGCTGACTGTTCAAAACAGGTCCAATCTTCATTATCAGGATGAACCTATTAGTTAAAAGGAAGCCGTACACTTTAGTTACCCTTATGGTATTTTTCTTTTCTTATAATATTTTAAATGATTGTCTCATGTTTTTCAGGTTCACATAGTCAAAACATTAAGTGGAATTTTCAGTCTTTTGCTCCCTTTACAAAACACAGAGAGAAAAAGGCAACACTTAAGAACAAAAAGCTGAAAAGCCTTCCTACAGTCACATGGCTAGCACAGCACATTTTCTCCCTAAAACGGAAGGGAAGGGAGGAAAAAAAAAACAAGTGCACCAGCCAAGAATCAGTAGACTAAGAAATATGTACAATTTACAGTATTTCATTCTGGAGATAGGCCCACACTACAGTCACAGCCCATCTGTGAAACACAGCAGCGTAGCCCACAGTGACCTCTGTGCTGCTGCAGGTTAGGCTGATAGACAGTAGCAAGTACAGCGTAAGCATGCCAAGCTCTGCAGTCCAGACATGTCTGCAACAGACATACCGCAATAGAACCTTCCCTCACTGACCTACAAAGTACCTTAATATTTTGTAGATGGAGAAGTATTTTACTTTGTTCTTTTACAAAAACACTAAAGAAAAAAAGCATAACCTTTTCATTYGGTTCACAGCTGAACAAGCTGGATATTGTAGCTACTAAGGAGGCCTTTTCCACCTCCTCATCTTTTTAGGTTTAAAGCATCCCCAGCTTTCTTCTTAGCTTATATCATAATTAGCTGAGAAATGACAGCTAGATTTAGTCTACGCTACTACGCTGAAGGAAAGAGGTTTTCTAAGCTCCCTTGAACTGAAAGAGATTTTTCTAAGGATGTTCCAATCTGGCTCTGAAATCATGGTTACAGAAAAACCTCACAGCAGGCTGAATTTCTGAGTCTGCGATTGTCCTGATGTCTTAGATTCCCCCAGTATCCCTCACGACATGCTAAAATTGATAGGGAACAGTAGTCACACACTGAGGCAACAATATCAACTTGAAATGGGAGACATTTGATTCTACTGTCAGTGAGGGACTGTACCTYGCAATATATTGCTGCATATAGCTTCAACTAATGTGTACAGTTTCACAGAACAGGACTTCAACCACTTCCTTTGCCTGTTTAATGCATTTTACAAGATAAGGACTACAGAATAAAGAAGCACTTTCCTTTGCATCTTTCTGCCCTTGCAGGGAAGGGGGTTGCATTCAAGAGCCTGTACCACCAAAACAAGTACAAGCCATGAAAACAGCCTATAAGAATTCTATCATAAATTCAGTTATACAATAAGTTAACTAAACTAAAAAGGCATTTTTAAAAACAATTTCTTCTTGAACTGTGTTTCTGATTCTGCATTTACCAATCRTTGCTAATTACTTGACTACATAGARTAAGGGCAGGGAGAAGTATCATGTTTTGAATGTATTTCCCCTTTTTAAAGGTCTCTTTCATGGAAAAAAAAATCCAGTAGAAACGCACTTTTAAATGRRAATTGGAAATAAGTGCAATAATTTTTTTTTAAATCAATTAACGGTGTCAAGTGGGTTAGATTTCCACTGACCTTTTAAGCATGCTTCTGTACACAATACAAAACATTTAAGTTATTACCCACACTTAAAGATTGCTCCAATGCAAATAAGTGGTTTACATTTGCCAGCTAGGATTGACCTTTAACATCCATTCCAAGTATTACTTCTATAAATGTATATCATATCAGCCTATGGGTGTTTGATAAGCCATAAAAAAAAGTATGACCACAGCAGGAAGCACACCACCACACTCCTATCAGAAAGTGTCTGCACTGAAGTCCAGGAACAGCCACAAAAGAAAGAATTAGGTTAAAATATAGCTGATTTGATGTATATTTGTCTGGAATTGAGCAGAAGGCAAATAAGCTATGTTCAACTTCCCTTTAACAGCTCTGTCAGGTTATCATCAGCTTCAACATGGCCCTCTCTGCTACTACAGACCACAGACTTGCCTAAACACAGCTGTCAAACACAGCAAATTATGTCGAGTTCTTCTACAATATAAGAAGGTGCTCAACAAGGAAGGTGCCAAACTTGCTTCATTTCTTCAACTAAGTGTGTTACATTTAGCACTAACAACAATTATCACTCGCAGTGCTGTGTTATTTTTTCTCGTAAGGCAAAAGCCAAGAACAATCCAACTTCTGTTTGAGTCTTGAAATCTAAACACTGACTAAATTCCATCTGTAGCCCCATGAAGAGCCTGTTACTCACTGTGTAACAGCAGTGTTCATTAATAATGACTCTGTTAGAGAAGGTTTCATTGTAGGCCTCGATATGCAAAGTCCGCTCTCGTCTGTTCAAAGAATTCTTCTGAACAAAGTAGACATAGTCCACTCCTGCAATCTGAGGAAGACGTCACAGACTCTGTTAAGGTATAATATTAATGTGAAGTGATTTACAAAAGTATGAGACATCCCCTTCAAACCTAAATACCTTTTTCAATAGCCGTGGTGCATCTATATCCAGCTTACAGCGCCTTTCAATCACATGGATAGCTTCATCCTCGCTCTTGTATTCATTTACAGTGTCACTAGCTACAAACATGGGTATTAGAGGACATGTAGGAAACCTTCTTTCATATGCCTGTAAAGATGGAAAGAGAATAAAACAAGTTATCACTACAATTAATGCTGGGGGGTGCCATTCATCGACATTACCAGCATTTTTAAGTATGACACCTCTCGTCCTTTTCATAGAAACAGTTGAGCCCTACACCTTTTTTTTTTTTTTTTTTTCCTGGAGTCCTAGCTATGGCTGAAAATAACAGCAAGTTCCAAACAGACCGTTTATTAAGGTGTTCCTCACACAGCCCTTTCTAGGCAAAGCATTTTTTAAAACTATACAGCAAACACCTCATTTTTCCCCTTTCCCCTGCCCCACAAAGGAAACTGTTACGTACAGCGACAATCCTGTCAGCAATAACAGTAAAATAAGATCTTAAGACCTTCTATTTCTAAAATGCTACAGGAGAGAACAATGATGTCTTGGATTAAAAAAAACCCTCTTGCTAATTATCAGTGTTCCACACAGCTCCCAAAGGTCTAATAAAAACATTTCAAAGTCTATTTCTTAAGTTAATCGAGCTCTCCAGCTCTCTGTGTGCAGGGTATTCCTAATGATTTCACTGCACATTTTATCAACTTATAATTTCAACAATATATTGTAAGGTTTTCCAACAAAATGAGTCAGTTYAAGTTTTTTGTAACCATGCAGAGATACCGATCACTCTGATTCTAGTTAAATATGGTCATATTAATGAGTTGATCTCATAAATGACAAAAAAACAACAGTACTAATCAGACACACTCGAACAGATAGGTCATGAAGAATCTGGGACCAGGAAAACAGGAATTATCCCTATCAGTAAGCCTCTACCTCCTTCAGTTTGGTTTCTCCCCCTTTCCCTCTTTCCCCCCACCCAGCAGCGTGGCAGTAAAATAATTAGCTTGCTTTTCAAACCCTGAACTCTTCTTGCTATTAGTATCAAAAACTTGYTAGCTTTGGGGAAGAGGCAGGACTTGTAAGCTCTCTGGACACAGAAGAAAAAACTCCAGTAACATAAATAAAGTAAATCTGAGAGCAAAATATGTAACATGAAATTATTTAAAGAGGTAAAATACACATTTAGCCCTTCTAAATAGTCTTAACTGCTCTTTATATAGCTCAGTCACAGCAGAAAACATCAACAGGGAGAGGGTGTGGAAGAAAACAAGCAGCAGCTGCAGAAAGTATTCAACAGTGGCAGTGAAAAAGATAAGGTCTCTTAATTTTTCCTTTATAAGATGACAAATACTTAATTTGCTAAATGTGTTCAAAAGCAGCAGTGTTACTGTGGTGATGGTGGTGCAATGCACGAAAACAGCACCAGCCTTTTTTCTCCTCCATGTATCTTTCTAAACCATTTTTCATAGTATGATTATCCCAAGTGCATAAAGCTCTTCTATAACATACCAGAAGTACAACCAGTGAGTACACATGCTCTTTTTTTAAAAAAAAAATGTGGATCTGTACACAACCAGTTTTGTTTAAATTAAGAATAGAAATGATTTCTGCATTCAGAGACCTACACATAAAATGCATGTGACAAAGCGTAAGTACTGTAACACAGTAACAAGCAATAGAAGAAACTTCTACAGCTCCAAGAGAAAGGGAGGATGGATCCTATTAATATTATGGTATAAGAAGCTGTACTTCAAATTTATTTATGAGGCTCGTTTCTTTGGACAGAAGGCTACACATTTTCCAGTCACTTGTGAATCTCAGCCCTCTCTCCCAAGTAAGCGTCAATGTTCTTTCTAAATTAATCACTATTGCAACTATATTAAGACTGAGGTTGAATGCTGCCCTAAACTAGGAAAGCAGCACGTTTTTTCCCTTTCCTCCTTTTTTTTTCCTGGGGGTGAGGGGTGAAGAAGGAGAAAAACTACCAGAAGAAGCAGTTTTAAGTATTTGTTTTTTAAAACTACTCTAAGACAACTTTTTGTTTGAGACTCTTACACTAAAATAATTATTTAGTCTTCCTTCTCCTCGGTTTATAAAACACGTATAACATTTTGCAAAGTATTTTTACAAGAACTTTCCCCATTCAAGTAACCCCCTTTACACAATTCCTTGCAAGTGTCTTCCCCTGCACATATTGATGAGTTTCCCATCTTATTCCTCAAATGCTTCTCATTTAAGTTATATACAATTGCCAATGTACTCTTGTAACGCATCACTTCTCAGCACRGCCTTGTCTGAAGAAAAAGTGATTATAGTAAACATTAGCCACACAAARGTATTGCATCCGATTTAAACTTGTGCCCTAGTGACTTTCCACGGAGCAGCAAATATAGCTGTCTTCCATATGTGGTAAACAGTTCTCTTCCACCCTGCAGAGCAGGCAGGAAAAAGCTGCTAGAGACTATAGGCCCCTTGTAGATCTTGCTTCACCATGGATGAACACAGTACCAAAAAAAAAGCCCCAGAATTTAAGAGTAGTACAGAAACACCAACTCACAGCAGTTAGAAAGAACCTCCAGAGATCATCTGGTTGCCCAAGACTGTGACCAGTCAGGTTTTGAGCATCCCCAAGGATGGAGACTCCACAGCCTCTCTGGGCAACCTGTTCCAACGTTTGGTCACCCTCACAGTGAGTGAGGATTTTCTTGTGTTCAAGTGCAATTTCCTGTGTATTAGTTTGTACCTGCTGTCTCTCATTCTGTCCCTGGGAGCCACCAAGAAGAGTCTGGCCCCATCCTCTTGACACCGCCCTAATAGATGTTTTTACACATTGGTAAGATTTCCTTCCCTTTCCCAAGCCTTCTCTTCTCCAAGCTGCCTAGTCCCAGCTCTCTCAGCCTCTCCTCATTCGAGATGCTCCTCCAGTCCCTTAATCATCTTCTGGTGGTCCTTCACTGGACTTGTTGCACTAGGTCCATGTCTTTCTTGCACTGGAGAGCGCAGGCTGGGCACAGTGCAATACTACACAATCACTATAAGATACTGGATCAAAGCAGTATGTGTCACCAAGACTGGAGCTATTAAAGGAGAACGTGAGAAGACAAAAGACTGTCAAGTGCTTTTTATTTTATAATGATAGAATTTGAAGGATTCCCCCTCCCCCAACATTTGTGTGCTTAGAACCAGAAATTTTGTCTCAGATTCAGCTTTGCATACAGGAAATAACTGAACTACATTATCCAATATTCCTTCAGTAATTTAATAATATAGTATAATGCAAATGCTACATACATTTTTCCCCTCTGTGACAGAGGTCTCTCTTTACAAATAAGATTAAATGCTACACATTTTTCCCCTCAAAATTTCAGTTTTACTGCATAAATACAACCACAAAAAAAAATAGTTCCTCAAAAGCAAAGCATATGCAGCAATACTGCTAGACTTGGTTTTGACACAGCAAGAATGAAATGCTGCTGCCCGAGAAGTAACTTTGCAAGACTGGGAAGGATGTTGTAATGACATTTCTTAATTTTACACCAATTACTCAGCTGCATTTAAAAAACACTGTGTGGAGAATCTGACATTACAAAAGTAAGAGCAGGTGTGCACATCCTTAAAACCTCAAACAGTACTGGGCTTGACACGGAAGAAGTCACAACACCTCTTCAGCCAAGAGAAACGTACACAYGGACCTTTCAAAAAAGAATAAGCTRCAATTCTGCTGTTCCCTAATAATGCACTTCTAATTTTTCTCACTAGCCTCTGGAACATTTGTGTACTCTGATACATMAAAAGCTGGCATTGTACTTCAAGAAAAACACAGTATGGCTAAGCAGCTTGAACTTCAAATTTAATGGGCTCATTATATAAACCCATAACTTCAATGCATGTTAGCAGTAAGAACATTGACAAGCATGATTTCAACCAAAATAGTACYGTATCAAAGCTTCTCTCCCAACCACTTTGCTTAGCAACTCATGTTCAGAGTACAGTTAAAATAACGGGATTTATTTTACTTTTGTTAGTATTCCAGCTGTGTTTAAAGACATGAAAGCAATTCAGAAATGAGACTATTTTAAACTCTTTGCAGTGGTTTCTCATATCTGAGGGAATTATACTTGCTGCTGCTGCTCTTCAAGTTTTTTGAATTGTAGCACTAGCAATAATAGGACCCTTTCAAAATACAAAGGTTAGAGCACCATTTAGGAACAATCCCAATTCAACTTTCAAGAGGACCAAAGATGTCGATTCAGCTTTTCGCTTCTCAAACCACACTCAAGGCTAATAAAATGCTGACAATTTCAGATTAGGCATTTACTCAAGCCTAGGTGGAAAAACAAGTCATACTAAYTTGTTCAGAGACACTGAATAATTTATTTGCACAAATTATATTCAGCTTCTCTGAACAGATCAGTATGTTCACTAGGTAGAATATTCTTCCTATGCCAAGGTCCCASGATCCTGCCTTAAAGGATAGGGACTGTAAGTATTTACATTAGATGACTCAAAAGTAACTTGTACACTAAGAAAAAATAAATCTGACAAAACTTGCAAGCGATCTTACACTGTGCCATTACTTCCACAGTAGTTGAATGCTTGAATTATACTTCTAGTCTGGTGAAACGCACACAAAGAATGTAGTTACCATTCAGAAAATTCATGTCAAGTGCTTTCTCAATAGCTTAATTGCATAAAACAGGCTGCCAGGAGATTGTATTTATTTTTAATGTTTTCTGATCAAAACTGCAAAAACAGTATCCTTGTAAGAGTAGCATCACATTCTCCCAGTGCAGCCTGAAGGAACATATGAAGAGGTTCGTGGTGTCAATCAAATCAGTCCTCTGTTATGTATCCACATATGAACTTTTAATTTACGCTCACAACACCAGACCATGTTTGGTTGCTAATCTGCAAGTGCATACCAACGTTCATCATGCTTTCCTATCCATTGCAAGTATGTGCAATTTCTGAATTATTCATAAACATATAGATAAACAGAAATGGTCACTTGAGCAGAACACCRCAGGAGCCCAGACTGCATTACACCAACTTGATGATTCCTGCATGTCACTCTCTTCACATCCCCCTTCTCCTCCTCATCAGGCAGCTATAGATCAA
Organism: Rhea americana; assembly: GCF_003343005.1. Taxonomy (NCBI): domain Eukaryota; kingdom Metazoa; phylum Chordata; class Aves; order Rheiformes; family Rheidae; genus Rhea; species Rhea americana. Next base: position 672,386 of record NW_028186258.1, read on the forward strand.
TAGGAAAAATACTAACTCATGGGAGATCAACTAAGATGTTTCAGAACAGCAGCTGCATTTAAAAGAAAATTTTGGACTAACTCTCATAAATCAGCAATTATCTTCCCATCTCTCATACACTCCATGTTCACATCCGTTGCTCTCTTTACTATTATTTTAAAAATTATACTTCTACAAAGAACAAATGTGTATCTCTGAGCAAAAACCTATTAGTTCACACATTAATAACCAATTTTGGTGGGGGAAGTACTAAGAATTCTTTGGAGAAGACCAAGAAGGCTTCAGTAACACAAGTGAGATTTATTTAGGACTACAGATAACCCATCAAGCATGGAAGAAGCAGATTCAGATCTAYGAATAAATTACTGTCTATCATCTGAAACAAAAATCACGTACATGCACCYCCTTAGTCCATCACAAATATGTAGTTTAATCAACCTTATTTTTCCCTTCTTGGAAAATTCTGGTCCACTATGCTGTCAATACATGACTAGTCAGGCTTTCAAAGTATTGGGSATGATACTGCACAATTGGTATTTGTAAAAACTGCATATTAGATGCAAGAGACCATCCCTACTCCTTCTCAAAGGTGTAGAGAAGRAATATTGGCTTGCTTTACAAAGAAAAAAATACAGATTTTAAACTTCTACTGTAATTTCTAAAGTAAGGGTTTTTTTCTTGACTAGAAAAGGTTAAACCAGGACTAAAGGATGATATGCTTTCTCCAGAGCTTTACCACCGGTGATTTTTGCTGGCAAAGCTGCTGGCTATCACAGCAAGATCAGCAAACAAGATGCTTGCATAACAACTTATCGCCTAACTACACTTAAGCAATGAGAAACTACATCAGAAAATATCTTGTGTAGCCCTTTGTCTGAATTAAGAACGGTAATCCTTCACCTCAATGAAGTCTACTTCAAAGATTWTAGGAATCAAGAGCGAGAGGAAGGTCCTGTGTTATATTTTGTTTTGTTTAAAAAAAGAAACCAAATCCCAATACCTCACACTTGAATACACATTAACTTTAATATATTCATTTTCACAGGAAAAAAATTTTCCACTCCAAAAACTTCACTGAACAGTTAGAGGAAAATCCAGCCTTTACAAACTGAGCTATGCTTGCAAAGGGTGTGAATAGCTGAAGAGAACTGGCAGAACATTCAGTTTGACAGCCATGCAGATGGCTCCGTGGGGACAGCTGTATCATATGGTGGGATGCATKCTGGTGGCTTTCTTGGAGAGAGCTGACTGACATTCACCTAGCAAATTCAACTAACTGAGTAACCTCTTATCCCAAGCTACAGGGAAAAATAATTGCTGCAAAACAATTCTCCTTCCCACCACACTCTGCTACGCCGGCAACTACATCCCATTTTACCTCAAGTAACTCAGAAATGAGAATGCTCTGTTCACTCACCATTCCCAGACACAAGACAAATTTAGGTCTCTAAGTATTGGCAAGAAAAATGTATCCAAGAGAAAATAACCAACCTTTCCATAAGTTACACAGAAAGACAAGATTATCGATAAGACAGGCATTTTGCTTCTTCTTAGAGGTTAAAAATTGCTTTTTTTACTACTTCCTTGTACAAAATGTTATTGATCTAAACTCATTAGCGTATTTAGAGTGTAAGTACACAGGTCAGGGAACAAGCAGTACCTGTACTTTTCATGTGCTATGCAAAACATCCCAAGTAATTCAAGCAGCCCAACTGTATGCTACAGAAATAAACTCCAGTTTAAAGTTTCAAAAAATGGTGTTTGCAGTCTATAATTTCAATAAAAGGGGTTGTTAAAGGTTTATATAAGTATGCAGCAAATCTATGAACTACTATCAGTTCTTCATTCTTGAAGTTTTAATTTGGTTGAGGGGGAGGGAGAGTAATAYAGACTACACAAAATATAATCCTAATAATAATGAGAGCTAATATTAACAAGAGCCTACTGTGCAGAAATTCTGTTCAGGAACTCTAATTAAAGGCTAACTCATTTCTCAAACAGTGACAGTAGCTTGAAAAATAGTCTCAGATGCTCTCCAATCTGGTGAGCAGAACTTTCAGGTAAAGAGTATCCGGGAAGAAAAACTGGTAATGGTTTAAGAAATTATTGCAGCATATTACTCTGATTCTTTCTAAGATTATACGCACAACTTATTTTACTATGCTGTTTAACAGATGCCCTTAAAACCTTTAGAACATTTCTGCTTCAAGATATTACACGGAAGCAGCACTCAGAACTCTAGCCAAGATCTGTGCATCTCATCTTCAAAACTTCAAGGGCCTAACTGATTCAAAAGGGAATAATACACTGAGTCAATAATAACCATCACAGGCTATTTAGTCCTACACAGTTCTCTAACTATGCAGTATGTTTCAATGGTCCACTGAATTGGTTTATTGCTTATTTGTTCTGCCAGGTAGGTTAACAGGCCGTGCCACACGCAAAGCGGACAGAACTACTGCCTGAATCCTAGAAACGCAGCAAGGAAGTATTCTGTCCTTGGCACCCGTTCCGCAAGTTCTTGAAGCAGAAAGTTGAAAATGCAACCAAGTATGCCTGAAAGCAATGAAGACCTCACCCATCAACAYCACAAAGTAAGCTGGTGTACAGACAAAACTCAGATTCAATAATCTGCTCAGTAATGTTGTATGAAGCGCTTTGACAYAGCTGGAAATGACAATAAACTCAAAACTACCACAGAGTCTGGAAACAGTACCAAAGCTACCCTGTGCTTTAGTTCAAACAATTTACTCTATTTGAGACTATGAAATCTTAGTAACAATTTTATGTTTGCTTCTGCATCACTAGCATTTCAAGTAACACTTGTTTACATATATTAAGTATACTACCAGTCACCCAAAACATGTATGGGTGGTATACAGGGCAAATCAAAACAGCCTTTCAGAACAGAGGCTCTGTGCCTTTTTACAAGGAAAAAAAGCACACAAAAGATTATGCATAACAAGGAAGTACCAACACTTAACACAGCTACTTCCCACCTATTCAATCTCTTCCAAGTCTTTTGTAGTGTGAAAGGAACAGCTTCATGTTAAATTTCAGACATAACAATAGTTTACACATACAGCCAGCCATAAAAAGCATGAAACACCACTGGAATGGGATTATAAATGGAACTGTGTTCTCAGTAGTTTGCAGTCAGAGTGCTGACTATATGAACACATCACACCACCACCATTCATTTCTGACAACACGACCTTTCGTGTGTTTACACGGCTACAAAGCGCTTTCAAGTGAATAGAATAGTCTCCATAACACATGAATACTGGCATGACATCTCCTTAGTTCAAGCAGCGTTTCTATGGTTACRGTGTTGATGATTATTGGCTTTAAATACATTCCAAATATAGATAAAACGCATAACTTGGCATTTCAAGCAGCCCAAATAACTACCAAGCAGGCCAGTTCTTGTAAATTAGCTCTAAATCCCTCAAAGGTGTAATGCACTCAAATACCGTGTTATAGTACCACCTGAAAACTTAATAATCAAACTGTTTATTARTATCATCCAGGCCATTCATAGAAGCAGTAACTAGAACTGGCTGGACCTCTATGAAACCTTATCACAGCATTTGTATAGTATTCCAAAATTTTTGTACTCATCTTAAAAATAGGTTCCTTTAGCTTGTGCTTAAGCTTGCTTGCTTGGAGAACACCATGCAGGGATAGCATTAAGAGCCCTCCTGAAATCAAAATATAGTTCTTACTGCAAATCATCCTAGCACGTGCACAGTACAGGACTTTGGGATAATATCTTAGCTGTTAATCACAATATAYCGTTTGCAGTAAAGAACACCCCTAGGTGCTTAATAAATTCCGAGTATATCAAAGGAAATATTGGATACTATATACTMACAAAACATTCTTGAAAGATTTGAGTTAAAGTAAAAAGACATTAGCCTATTTACTTATGACTGCCCCAACACAGAAGCAAGGCAGGAGAAAAGCAGAAGCAAGGAGTTATTGGGGAACAGGAAGCTCTGGGGAAGCTTCCCTTGTATTATGGTATAAAGGCTACAGAGCAAGTGAATCACTGCTACAGAGTTACAGTCCAGCATTTTCAAGCCAGAGTATAAAGCTATTTTCATATTTCATATTTARATAATTTAGGATGTAGATTAAAGTAGGAGATTCAAAACCATCTACAAAGCAATCATCCATCTAATTGCCATTAATTCTCAGAATTGTGTTGGTAATTTGCTGTTGAGTCATGCAACTGTSGTACCCACCTTACAGGACAGAACGAGGAGCCTCGGACTTCTGCTTTCCTACACCAGAAATAGACAGCCACAGAAACCTCTATTCTGAAGAGGTATGTCAGCAGTCAAGCCACACACATAGGTTCTTTCTATATGGATCACCATTTTATCCCATTACCATACCCGTCTTGCATGGATACTACTTAATAGTAATCATTTTCATTTCAGGAAAGTGCTCACATTGGAAAWTTTTACTAGCAAAATTATAGCAGTATTAGTTGCTCCATACAGCTGTATATAATGCAACTGAGGGGGGACTAGCTCTTAAACACCTAAGAATCACTTTGCCCACAGGGAAAGAGCAATCAYCTCCCAAATAAAAACAAACTCTCCAGGGATTTAATGCAACTTTATTGGGGCTTTCAGTGGTAAGGGTATACCAATTCAGCAGGCAAGACAATTTGGGGATACAGAATCTGACCTGAAGACACGGGCTAACATTCCAATTATTCCAATTATCTACAAAAGATGATCCTTAACAACCACAGGCATGTCTCAACAATACTTCAACTGGAAGAGTGGTTTCTTTAAAACAGATAGGAGTCATTTGTGGTTTGCTGAAATAAATCTGCATAGCTGCACCGTGCAATACTTGCTTCTCTCTATGGGAAGCTGAATGTCTATCTTCAGAGAATGAATGAATGACTGGAGTGTGATTTGGGGGAAAGGAGACAGAGCCACTACCAGAATTTAAGAGCTACACTCACTTGCCTCACAGATACGCACAAAAGGATCATTCATTCTCCTCCCTTCAAGAAGTCTAGAAAGCCTTAAAGAGCACAGGGCATAGAACCACTCCACTAAAGTGAGCCTAGCAGCTTACAACTTCAGTCGCAACCTGTGCACATTCTTGAGACATGAATCTCTAAAACGAGAAGCTGAATAAAGAGAAGTTGGGCAAATACCACTCCTTTCCTCCTCAATGAAAGAAAGGAGGATAGGAAAACACAACATGCTGAACCTAAACAGAGTAATTTCAATCTTCCTTCACTTTGGAAGAAGTTGGGAAAGCCTGATCATTCAGATTAGGCTAGGTTGTGACTGGGAAACSAGCATCAAATTGATGGATGGAAAAAACCGGCATTGCTGTGGTCCAGGTTGCAAGTAGAACATCAAGGACAGACTTCACAGTCATGTTGGCAGTACTTTTCACCATACAAAGACTTAACATGGGTTATAGCAACATCAGATTGACCTGCAGTTTCACTTTGTGTATATTAAGTGTATGTACACATCCAGAAGGGAGCATTTGCTCTGCCCATGTTCCAAGCAAGTCAGACACAAATCAGTTCTGGCCTAGAAGCTGTGTAGTTGTGTGAGCATAACACTTCATTTGACAGAATGTGCTGTGCAATCGGAATCAGCCTCAATAGTTTCTAGGATAGGAAGCTTGGCTTGTGACCCTAGCTGCACAGGACACAACTGCTTTGGTTCAAGGTTAAAGTACTATGGAGAAGAGTCTGACCTCTAAAAGAACATCACAGAAGAGCTGGCAACAGCCTAGTGAAAACTTAAATGCTTGGAGACTAGCATGTGATTACTGGGTAATGTTAGTAGATCTGGAGGACTTCCTATTTCCCTGGAATAATTGTRATGTACAAGCCTTCACACAACACAGGAACATATCTTTCTTTGGAATTTTAAAATAYACATATTGAATTCAACTATTAAGCTTGTCATACTATGAGCTGCAAGGAACCATTTCTAGCCTTAAAGCAGCTGAACAATGACAACTATGCTCAGCACAGCAGCAGTTACGTTGCAAATACAGAGTACACTGTCACAGTCTTACACTGAAAGCAAATTTTGGCATTTAATTTCCCCACTCTTTTTCAGTTAAMAGGATTGCAGGTCTGGATGCTCTGCAGTCACCAATTTTTACTTTAAAATTCAACTGCAATCCTAGTGTATCCACCAAGAATCTACTTTTGGAAAGTCAAATATTCCTTATTCATCTATTGTTCTAGGCTTAAAACTCATTTTTAGAAGTCTTTCATGTCTTACAATCACAGACACTTTCAAAAAGYAGGACTGTTAAAATTTTATTAGTCCGACATGCTTTGGAATATATTAGCTTTTTTAATTAAAATTATTATTGTCCATGCACATCATCAGACATAAGTTGGGGAGGAAAAGATGGCTACATATTCTATTACTACAGTATAGGCTCAGAATTCCTTATTAAGTCACTGTCTGAAAGGTTAAGAGACTTGTACTACCACAAAGAACAAAGTCTCCATGATCTCCATTCCAATCAGTTCCCCCCCTACCCCCAACCACCATGTTAAGGCCCCCGCGAAACAGGTTTGACTTCATTGTCTCAGACTGCACCCACCAGATTTCATTTGGCCCAGAGGCAACCAGCCGCTAAGTATTGCAACAGTGATTTTACTCTACCAGGAATGTAATMAGCACAGTGCAGAAATCTTTCCCAAGAGGGCAAATTCAACACAAGTGGTGTGGCTTAACTGTAAAGAGGGCCAATTTCAGCTTTTGGAACCAGTGAAATATCAACTTCCAGGCAGAAAGCATCTATTAAATAAACCAATTAAAAATCTGTTAAGTACATCAGTCAAAACTTGGCCATTCACTGATACCAATCCAATGTCATCAAAATATGCTGCATGCTGGGTCTAGAGGCCTGCAGACAAGTTTTCTTAAGCTCTTAATGTAATGTTTTAAAAATATCTTAACCAAAAAAAAAAAAATCCATTACATATGTCATATCAGGAAAGAGCTCAAAAGAGCTGGGGTGGGAGGATCAACAGTATGGAACAAAAGTGGTTCCTCATACAGAACCTTAAACTAGGACTCTCCAGCATGAAAAAGAAGAATTTAAAACTTGAGGGAGATATGATAGAGATCTATAAAGCAGCATGGAGGCTGAATGGTGTTTTTCTTCCAACAGAAGGAGCAGGTGGTGTGAATTTGAGCTAAAAGCCAGATTCCAGATAAAAGAGGTACCTCTTGGTACAGCCTGTCATGAAGCACAAACTCCTGCAAGAGGGCAGCATGACAGACTTCACAGAGCTCCAGAAAGTAATTGGGCAAACACAAGAAATGCAGTGTTGTTATATGCAGCAGGCACTTCCTGGTACATACATGCTGTCAAGACACACCACTGTAGATTGAAAGAGTATTCTGAGGCAGTATTTCCTTATGTTTCTCATTCTTGCCCTGGAGGCAAGTACTGCCACTGGCCACTGCCAGACACACAGCACACCAGCTAGATAAGCCTTCTGCTACAATTCAGTACTATGGCTCTCATTAAGAAATCGCATAAAATCCTTCTCCAGACACCCCAATACATCACTACAATATCAATAACTAACATCAACACTAGATGCATGATTGACATATTAACATGGTGCCCCTGAATTAGCTTCCCAATAAAATACAAACGAAGATACCACGCAGCTTCAAAYGATGACCCAATTAAAAAGAATAGGCAAGATTCCTTTGATTCTGTTCTAAAAAGCAATTAAAGTTTACATAAACATCGGTTCTGTCCTTTACCCTCTGTTAAAATAAGGAAATGCAAACAAAAGCAAGAATCAATTTAGTCAACACATAACAAACAAGTTTAAATGAAACTGCATTAAATTCTGTTCATTACAATATCAAATGTCTGCCACATGTAGACCATGAAACACTTCAAAAGAAATAGGTAATTTCATAGAGCCATGAATTCAGTAATAAAGAACTTATCCACAGCCCAGTGAATTGCACAGCAAAAGAGACAGTTTCGCAAATTAGGAAGTACAATTTATATACTGGAGAAAATAGCCAAATGTCCTCTAAAAAGGATTCCAGTGACTGATGTTCCTGAACTGGACTTAATGTTTATGACATTCACATTTTGCACTAAATGAAGAAGCACAACAYGCTTAAAGGAAGTGTTCTCATCAGGAAGCTAATTGTTCCCCTCCTGTTGTGGCATAAACAAATGGCAACGCAGCACTCCACCATCCTGTAAGATACCATCACCACAGAAACACTCATTCTCACAAAATGAGATCTATGATTACCAAAGCAATACGATCCGATCATTACAGCAGCAGCAGGCGAGGCAGAAAGTTAYCAGTCACTGAGGTCAAGATCTTAGGATAATTCTGCAATATGTAGTCTTCAAACTGTTATGCAAACTGGTCTGTATATATTCAAAAAAAAAAAAAAAAACCCACTACACTCAAGCTTTGAGAACACAAATCAATAGCATCAGAATGAAATAGTGCTATAATTATCCAACAGAAACATCCAGATCCTACATAACCCTACAGATTTAGGTTTTTAACTAAATAAACCCRACCATGACAAAGCCTTGCTATGCAAATTTCAGAGAGCCCAAACATATATAATTTAGAATTAAAATATTTTGATTTAACATTCATTTTTAATACAAAAGGGTAGATTCTCTTTACTCACTCCCACGATCCCTCTGTTTTCACCAGAGGGAATTAAAGCTGTTAGGTACCAACAGCCCTGTGACATTTTTAGTTTTAAATTTACAGATACATATTCTCTAAATCTAATTATCATAAAAGAAAACCCAAGAAGAATCCGAGASAAAGTGCTCGGGAATTCTGAAGTTTCATACAGGAATACAAAACAAGACAACTGGTCTGCTCCCATGCTACCCCAAATTGATCATACTTTATCTTTTACTTTGTAAAATAAGGACAGATTCTCCTTTACACCAAATCAGCTCAGAATCCACACTCTAAACTATTAAGCTCAGTCTGCAAATACTCTACAGTGCTAAATAATTCCATGGCTGATGAAGCAAATTTCTCACAGGCCCTCGATGTACTGTTACAGCAAAGGCATTCAACATTTTTCAAATTGCAGATCTCTATCTCCATGTGGAAGCAAGGGTTCCAGTAGTGTGACGTGTACTGATTAAGGCCTTGCTGACTTGCTTGCTTTCTTGTGGTGAGATGCTACCATCTCACTAATGCTGCAGAGTATGGGATGAGCACCTGCTCCCACAGCAGTACTCACCAGCCTGAAGTGAGCCTGTTGATGAAATCAAGCTGGCAAAACAATTTATTTTCTTCTTTCTGAGATAATTTTTTGCCAGCCTATCTCCATGAACTGGCTCACTGATTAACTTCAGTACAAGTCCTTCAACAAGTCCGTCAAACAACAAGAGCAAGCTGGTACACCAACTTAGCTATAATGGCAAGCCACGTATTTGGTTATCTTCCTCTGATCCTTAGAAAAGACAGCCCACGAACCACAGACTGAAAACCTCTATGGACTGTGCTGAAATCAGTATTACTCGAAAGAAAGAAATGTAGAGAAAAGCCAAGACCTTGGAAACTAATCTTGAATTTTTATGGCTCATYGCTTGCTTCTACTCTTTTGGCAGCACAGTCTTACACTGCAGCAGAGGCTAGGTCATGCTACATGGATGTTGCAACACAGGCTTTCAAGCTATGTTGCCACTGTATCTTCCACCAGTGTGAATTCTTGGCATGACTCTCACCTCTAAAACACCACTGATTCATTACAACTGAGAAAAGTTGCATGCAAATCAGCTGTGAGAAAGTAGRGATGAATTAAGTTACCTGTAATAGACCCTACTTAACATTTACCTGAGCTGCCAACCTGACCCTGTCTTAACTATGTCATAAAATGAGACAAAAATTGTTAAAAATTCAGCTTAACAGCCTAAATTCTTTATTTAGAATATATGCACAATTAATTTTAAACTAGGTGGAAAAAAATCTGAGAAGATCAACTTGAGAGAAAAGAAAATAGACCACTTAGACTAACCTGTAATTAATTTTATCACAAGCTAATTGAGACATCTAATTGTAAATTCTCAGCAGATTCACTCTATATTCAGAGTTCAAGAGCTATAAGAATGCATCAGCCTCCTCCTTCCAGAAACACGGTGAGTTCAAACCGAATGCAAAGCAAAACCCTGAATCCTGCTCACAAAACTACGGTGAGCAACCCTCCATTCTGAGTTCCAAAAACCAGATTCCGACTAAAGAGTGCTTTATGGAAGTCCTCAGGGGTTGCCTCCAATCCCTCAGGTTCTCCTTCTGGCTCCTCTTTTAATATGTGCTCGTTTCCTAAAAGAGTATCAGCTAAAATATTCCGCTGTAGCAGCTCCTTTAGTTCACAGCAGTAAAATCTCCACAGAAATAGGAAGTGCAGATTACTCAAGCTGGAGGTACAAATAACTGGCCATACCATGGGGAAGTATCTCATTCTCTATCGACAGTCAACRTCTGGAACCTCTAAATAGCCCCTGGTTGTGCATATGGGGGAGAGGGGGGCCTCTGTTTTAGAAACAAGAACAAACAGAAAATTCCAATCTCTTTCCACAAGTTTTTAAAGCCTTTTAAATGTGCTTCATAACGGCTAACCACATATTGCAGTGCAGGTATGAAGTTACACCTTTTCAGATCACAACTGTAGTATCACAGGTGTCTAAGACTGCAGAACATGTTAATCACTTCCTTTCTGCCTGTTTCCCATCCGTTTAACTCTCAGATTTTTCACTCAAAGACAATGCCACTTGGCTTCATCAACACATCCTACAGCAGCACTTCACACCAGTCTCATAGCTAAAACACACTTGCAAAGGGTGAAATACTTGCAGTACTTTCAGAACAACGCAACAGGAAGACTTTTGATGCATATTTTTTCTTCTACTGACACCTTTAAAAGCTAAGAAAAAAACTGTCAAACTCTGAAAGTGTAAAAGACTTGTTAAAAAAAAGAAAGGACTGACTAAAAGCATTTGGCGAACAAGGGAACTGCAGCTGTCAGCTACAGTCAGGTCATGYGTTTGCCCACAAAAACAGGAAACAGCTAGCCATGGAAATAGCTAAGCATGCCATGAAATAACATGTAAATTGCACCATAAGCAGGCTGTAAAATCAATTTTTCCCTAGCGCTTACCTCAGTCWTGTTTATTAACTACTGCTCACTCAAAACAAGGGGCCAAAAATTCATTTGTTCTTACAACACGTGGCAATACAAGAGACCACCAACGATAACATAAAACAGCAGTTAAACTACAAGCACTTACTCCAAAATATGAATATTCATACACAGAATTATTTCACAGCTGTTCTACCAATCCATTTCCAACAGTAAGCAAGCCTGAGCTTTCARCAAAGAAAGGAAGCAAGGTAGGTAAGTGTTTGAGAGTCAAACAACTAAATCAGAAAAAAAACGCAGTAGATTCAGGAGTAGACACTAAGTTTGTTCCTTCCCGTTGCCCTCAGTCTGTAAGCAACTAAAAAAAATTCTCCAGAAGGTACACTTCATTAAGGGAATTACTTCTCTGTACTTTTAGTCTACTTCATGCTTTCAAAAGCACTTTGAGAATGGCTGGCTTCCCAGCTTCCTTTTGCTGACCGGCTTGTCAGCCCCTTTTCACATGATAAATGGAACGCATTTTTTCCAAGAAAATTAGACTAAGAGGAAGAAAAATTGCATGGATTTATGAGCAGGTGTAGCACTTACAGTGTTGTTTTTTTTTTTTAATGGTAGTTTAAAATAATATCCTTTAAAATAAAAAGATGATATACAGCCTGATCAAGAAACTCATTACAATCCAAATCAAGGGATTATACTTTGATTTGCCTGTTTGAAGACAGATACATTTTCCTAATCCACTCTATCTCTGAAGTGTATTTATGCTATCTACAATCTTATTACTTCCCTGTAATTTGGAGATAGTTAAATTCATATAGATTTACCTAAAATACGTATTTCTTCAGATCCATAAAACCAAAGGCAGGCAGGCAGGCAGGCAGTCTGCTTTCCATGAGTAGTATCTTTTCTTATAAGAAGACACTATTCATTACATTAAACTCATTAAGCAAGAGAAACTTGTGTTTTAGGTACTTTAAATATTCTATAACAAAGATTGATTTTTTTAAAAAAAATATGAGAACATAGATTGGCAGTAAAAATATTTCAGCCCCAAGGCAGTGCAGGCTAATTGCTATTTTTTTATTTTAAAATAAAAACAAAGATATTCCTGTAACTACAAACTCCTGACACTGATCACTAGTTTAACTAGACTGTTCTTCATCACTTAGCACGAGTGCAAGCTGACAGATGCCTGACACTTTAAGAAAGTGGAAACATTCTTTTATGTATTCACAAAAGAGCAGAATACCTTTGAAAGTCTGTCTCCTGCCCAAAGGACATTCGAAAACTATTAGCTTTCACGAAGCTACAAACTCTTAAAAGAAATACACATTAATTTTGACTAAATTTAATGAGAAGTTTAGAGCACGCTCACCATGTTCAGTCATATTACTAGTTGCAATTATTCCTGAAATTCAGTGATTTGTCGCTTTAAATAAGACCTATTTTCTAAAGAGGCTGGAAGAGTGGTATGTTTCCCCCAGTTTCCGGAAACTTGAAGAAAACCTCTAGTCCCCAGACAAACAAGGTTCTTCTCTCAAAAATCTCATTTATCTTCTATTTGCATAAATGCCATCCTTGGAATGCCACAATAGCTGATCATTCATTATTTCATTTTACTTTAGAAATTAAATTCAAGAGGAATTGTCTAATGMATGTCAGACTGAAAATATGAGCTGTGAAACTCCAAAGTTCATTCCAGCATCATGTATGTYAAGGTTTCCAACTTCACAACTACGTTTTAATATTAAGAACTATGCATCCAGCAAGATCGCCACATTACTTTAAAAGTAAACTTCTTTAAGCTAATGCTAAAAACAATTTATAGCCTCTAAGTATAAAAAACAGTTTCTCAGTTCTTCCCAGATACATTTAACGTTGGTAATTTAACAAGAAGAATCTAAGTAAACAGTCATTTTCCACATTTCTGCTGCTTCTAACATTAAGTAAACTTCAACACAAACAGGAGGAAAAATAGGTAAGATTTTATTCAGTCTGATGAACAGCTGTAGTTTTTTAATATATATTATATATAAAAATACATTATATATAAACTGTACAACTATGTACAGTGGCATATATACACACACACAGATACACTGCTTTCAAGTTGATTATGACAAATACATAACAGAGCAGCCAGAAGTCATTGTGTCAGATTCAGAAACCATTTTGTGAAATCCTATTGCCTGCATCAGTACTGTCAGACTAAAATATGACAATTTCCAGAGTCYGATTCTAGAACCTCTTCAGGTTCAGGAGATAGATAGAACTGGGTGCAAATCTTTTAATAAAAATGCTTTCAAAGCAATTCAGATATTATCTAAAACCATACATTTTTTCCATTAAAAATAAAACTTCAAGGGAAGTAGCCTATGCTAGATTTCATGTAGCTGCAAGAAACATGCAGCAATGGATCTCCTAATTTGCTTCCTAYACAAGTACTTCGTCAGCTCTCTTGCAGACCAGAAAAACGAGGGATCTGCCTTTAAGGATAGAGTCATAAAAATGCTTTGGGGTTAAAAATGGATGATACTGGGGTTTCAGTGGAAGGACACAGAGAAACTGGTTCTCAATACCAGTTCTGATTAGAAGAAAAAAAGCTTTCACTGCATCTATTTGAAAAGTCTTTTTTATTAGTCATCTACAAAAACACGTGTCTCACCAATCTTTTAGATCAAAAACAAGTTCAGCTACATTGTCTTAATATAGCCATGCTCATTCTTTACTAGAGAGAACTTCATTCTCTCAAAACACACTACAGCAGCACAAATGGGATGCCAATTGTATTTTATTCTCTCTGAAGTACTTCTTTGAAATCCAGGAAGGGAAAAGTGGGCAAATAAGGAGTTTGTAGTCTAAGCAACCCTTCCTGCATACGGTATTCATTCAGTTGTCTATAGAAGAAAAGAGGAATTGTAAACTGATTTTTCTGAAAGCTTAGTAATAGTTTGACATGATCAGTTCCAAACCCTAAGAGTGACTCAAGCCTTCACATATCATCCTAGGAAATCTTTAAGATCCAAATGCACTTCACTAACTTCAGTGATCTTAATTATCAACAATTCTTTACTGAATAAATTGGTTTTTTGGTTTCATGGAAGTCTCAGAAGGGARGAATTTATAAAGAAAATTTTAAAACTACTCAGCCTTTTGAGACCAAAACAAGATCCTCTGCAACAAGAGCCAAACTAGAAACAGTGATCTTTGTAAGATACCTTAGCGTAAAGAACACTGCTGCCTATTGACCAAATGTTACTTGTAGAGGCTTTTCACTGACAGCTGAGCTTTTGTGGTGCAGGTTTAAGACTCTTTTTGAGGGCACATTTTCTGCAAAGGCTGGGGAACGGTAACAGAGGAGGACAGAGAAAGAAAYCAAACAAAAAACCATACTGTTGAAGTCTTATTTGCTGGGTGCTTTAAGTTCAGGCTTGGTACATACACAACTTTGTTCTTCATTTCAGAAGAGCTATTRATACATTTAAAATGGCACAACACTTTGTTCTTGAGAACATGCAACAATACTTCCACTTTAGCAAGCACTGAGGTTGCTATGAAAATCTCTTCCAGCAAAATTGACCATTTACAAACTCAGTATTTACCCAAGTGAAAACAGTAACAAAAAATATCAAACTACTGTACTGCTCATATTCTTTAAAGAATTTGCCTCAGGGAGACACTCTTCTGCTTATTTCAGAAAATGCATGAACAATGTGGGTAGATCATCACCAGCAATTTTATGTCATACAACACAATAACATACCAGAAGTGACATGACAGGATAAGGATGTTTATCCAGTGATCACATTCTGAACAAGTTCTAGTGAGAACTCACCACCCTAACATAGATGAAAATCGTATGCATTATCACCAATCTAACCGCTAGTCTCAGAAAGTATCATGTTCAGCTGTTTCTTTTTACAAACATTCTTATCCTCTTAGCTTGCAGTTGTAATTTTTCATTTAYGTTTTTTTTCCTAGCTACATATATAGTGCAGACTTTCTTTTTTAAAAAGCTTTCATGGCAGAGAAAGCTCAATATTTGTTAAAAATCACTCTTGAAATGTAGTTATCCCCAAGATATAGAAGAGTTTGAGAACCAAAGTTTCTATTAATATATAGTCAGAAGTTTTTCTAACTATAGTCAATAAAGCATTGTAAAAAATCCTGCCATCATTTTTTTGATTCAAAGAATTCTTTTAAGATATTTTTCAAGAATAATTTTTGCCATCAACCCAACAGCAAGCTGAAGATTCCTCAATTCGGAAAACTGGATAATTTTGTCTGAGAAATTCATTTCTGTGCACCAGTCTAAGAACCAGAACCAGTATGCCTTCCTGAAGGTAAACAGTTAAATATGTGTCTGAATTTAAAAACATCTGAAAACCTAGCTGTAACAACATAGCAAGGTACTAAAAGACCTTCAACTTATCATCACAGTCAGACTCTTCACCACTGGTGAGAACAACCACTCTCTGCCTTTAAGTGTTTGCCAGAGCAAAACCGACATGTGTAATACTGGAAGCAGTTTCAGGAATATGATACAATGAAAATGAATTATTCCATGCAAAGTGATTTAATCCTTATTTGCCCTGTRACAGCAAAAAAGGATTGCTTCTCTAAGGAACTCTACACTTCAAGCCATGTGATCTATCTAAATATTTATACTATGAACACAATCAAAACTGCTCTCTGAAGCCATTAAACATAATACTTTCAGTAAATGAAACATAAAATGATTTTTATATTTTAACTGGTCCTCACTGGGAATAAGCTGACCTGACTGTTCCTCCTAACTCATGAGAGTCATACAGCTGTGGTTTTGGCTAAACATACTTAATGTCAAAGATCTAAATACCTTCTTCCCTTTTTTTTTTTTTTTTTTTTTTTTTATAAAACAGAAAAAACAAATATATAATTTTTATATATATATATACACAAAATAGAAAGAAAAAAAGAGAGCATCTAATAGGATTTTCATTCTTTTTTAATTACCAATTGTTACATCAGCACACAGTTATCAATCATGCACCCAAAAGAATTTTTCTGTGGCCTCCTTAGCAATCTTCCCCACAGTAATATTGGGGGGGGGGGGGAATATTACTGTTGCTCTGAATGCTTTCTCCTCTTTCATTCAGGCTTCTTGTTTTTATGGCTCTCTCTCTCTCTCTCTCTCTCTCTCTCTCTCTCTGCTGTCTACTCCTGCAAATTCTACACTGGTGAAGACATAGCCATAACAATCTCTTAATCAACAAACTTGACAATTTCTCCCAGGCCAGAATGGACTGCTCCCCAAAAATCAACACAGAAGCACACTTCAAGTCCACTTTTGCTCCAACTTTAAAATGGCCCTGCCCATGAACTGTATCTAAACACTGGAGGGATGCGGGGGGGCATGCAGCAGGAGAATATATTACATAAAAAATCCTCTAGGGAAAGAGGAAATTGTCAAAACATTTCTCTCTCATTTTTTCCATATCTTCAGATGCTCTATAGCACCTGTCAAACTGGACTAAGTACTTAGCGATACAAGGAACCATCAAGAAAAAAACTATAGCAGAAGTTAATACTTACAGCCATAATTAACTCAAAAGGGTGTTTATACACCCGTACCGGGGATTGATACTTCTGCACCATAGCTGTAGTTAAGTATGATCAACTCAGATCTGAAAAAGAAATGTTTAAAATCATCTGTCAAATGCAGGAAGCCAGTTTTCATCTTATGGTACAGATAATTATTCCATATATGATACTATGCTAGCAGTTCTACAGGAAAACCTCCACAATTCCTTGAAATTTTTTCTTGGAAGAAACAGTGGAGGTTGATTAGGCTATCTGAGTTGGGCCTGAACAATTCCATACATTTCTGTCAGAAGTGACTTCCTATGATTTCTTCCAAAACCAGACACAAAAATAGCGCATTTTCAGTCTGCACTTCAGCAGCACAGTTTTAACACACTTTACAGTCATTCACCTGGGCAATGAGACTTCCTGGACGGCTGCTAAGTATCAAACATACATACTAGCTAAAGGCAAAACAGCACTGCCCAGGTTAGCAACACAACCTGTAAGGAAAATATATCCAAATTTGTGGAAGATTTCTCCAGTCAGGAAAAGCAGATAAAAAAAAAAACCCAGATGTCATCACTTTTTTTTCAGAAAAAAATATTGCATCATTACAGATATTGTGTTCTTTCACCATTTCCAAATTTTCAAAATATGACTTTTGAGAGAGAAACTTAACTTCCTGAGGAGGAAGTGAATTTCAGTGAAGTCACACACATTCCAACATATAGATCAAAAAAAAATTCCCTAGAAAAAATGAGCAGCAGCTGCCTCAATATCATTTTATCTGCCTACTCCAGCAAAGAGTTTGACCCAAACTCTCTCGAATGCAAATTAAGTTCATTGAAAAAATGCTGGCACTAGCAGTTGCAGATGAAAATACTGGCCGCCAGCCAGAGAGATCTTAGAGAGAAACGGCTTTATTAGAAGAAGTTAATTTTACTTTTGCTCTTTAACACGCTCTTACATTACCTACAGCACTTCGGGAAAGTCCTCTCGACTCCAGCTAGAGAGCACAGCGGACACGCATCGCMGGCGCTTCGAAACGCGAGCCTTAAGAAAGTTCACCTAACATCCTAGTCAAGGCAGGAAGGTACCCGCGACTGCTCTGTATTGAAAAAAAAAAGAAAAAAAAACTGAATCAGCAACAAAGCTGTAGACAATTTCTAACCCTCGGAAAAAAGAACAGCTACCCAGCAAGGCAGCCCAGCGATCCTTCCCGCCGCCCGGCTCCAGGGCAGCCGGGGGCCGGGGAGGCGCCGGCCCGGCGGCC
>NW_028186258.1:691086-698337 GCF_003343005.1 Rhea americana
AGCGGAGGGGAGGCCGAGGCGGACCGGCGGCGCCCCTCGCGTCGGGGCCGCGGTCTCGCAGCGAGCGGCCCTCGGGCGCGGTGAAAGGGCCCCGGCCGGGCGGCGGTGCTGGGTTTAAGGCCTGGTCGCTCTGGGTGGGTGCGAGGGCCTGGAGCAGCTGCTCGGGACGCACTGTCTTGCCAACGTCGTGCCGGCATCTGGGAGAAGCTGCCCCTGGGGACGTTGCCGGGACTTGGTGCAATGTACCAAAAGCAAAAAAATACTACTTTTTTTTCTATAGTCCTAATATATCGCAAACTGTCTTAAAATAGGGACTTGAAAACTAGAGGCGCCTTCATTTCCTTCATTGACTCTGTTAAATGCGCTCTACATTTTTTTTTTTCCTATTGAGCATATTTCATTACTGGTATATTCCCTCAGAAAACAAATCCCTTTACTAAAACCAAGGATCATGCTACTGTGCCTTTGGTACTATTCTTTCTCTAGGAAGGTTGAACTTGCAGTTGCTATTAATTAGTGATTCAGCTACAGCTCTTCCTTACACCAACCATGCATCTTTTAAAGTTAGTCAAGAATAGTCTTGTCTGATCCGAAATTGGCTGTTACAAGTTGTTTAATGTGCTGAGAAACTGTTTCTCTGAATCTTGTTTCTGCTGTGCCGTTTGGCCAGCTGTGTTCACATAGCTGCACTTAACTGGTTAATCTAGTAACTTTGTAATTAGGTTTAGTTATCTGATTGATATTCCCTGCTATTATGCCTGCAACATCCTTTTCCTGCTCTGAAAGCCTGAGATATAATCCTACTAGCATAGCAGGCTGAGGAATTTACGCCCACTCAGATTCTCCTTTCTTCATAACATTTCTCTCTTTAGATTCTGAGGAATCTATAAACTCTTACAAAGTGCCATTATTCTCTATTTTACCGAATGGCCATGTAACCAGAAAAACTTCATTAGGACTTTTTAAGGTATTTGAACTTTATTGACAAAGTAAAGGAATTATTAATGCATAATTCAAAGGCTGAATTGTGGCAAGTGTCTATTCTATCTTCTACAGAACCAGTAATCTTAACAAAAGAGACATAGCTAAGGAAATGACTGTGTTTTAAAATACCTCTATTATTGTTTATAATCCCGTTGACTCTTCTCTTATGAAAGCCCCGGCAAGAGCTGTTAGAAGGAATATAAATGAATAAATGAGTGGGTGAAATGTTTAAGGAATGCTGTGAGGTATGCTGTGGATTGCAGCCCAGAGGGCAGAGGCTGAAAGTACAAAACAGTCCACATTTCCAGAAAATAAGGAATGCAGCTTGTTAGATATGAAGTTGAGGCCTATGGAGGTGAGCTAAGGTCAGTCACTCTCCACCATGTGAATATGTTTCCTGGACTGTGTTCCCTCACATTGTGATTTCTGATTACACAACTCAGAGTTCAGTTATTTATTCTATTTCAGGCAATACTCTCACGGAAATTAATGAGAACTGTTGGTAGTCAATCCCTTATTAATACTGGTAACTAACTTAAAGTGCAATTGATTGCGAGCAGCGTGGGGCTGATGTTCTGGGCATGCATACAGGAAAAGACCCAAAATGCCTCCAGGCCTTGCTATAATTCAGTATAAGCCTGTGCAATTTCAGCAGGCAGAAACTTGCTCTGTTTTCTTTTGTTTGCATGGAGAATCTGAATAAGAGTGAAGTGGTCCTTGCTTCTTATTGTCCAGTAGATCTCATCATCACATGTGCTTAAGAAAAGAGATCGGTAGGAGTATTCAACAAGATAGGACATGCATTCATTCAACTTCTTGCTGCTAAACACTAARTACATTAAGAGTATGTGAAACAAAGGATCAGATTTTGAGTTCAGCTATACTAGAGTTCTTCAAGGGTAATCCCCTATAAACCTGTTCCATCCGAGTCCCTGGAGTTTCTTATGTACCAATTGCTCACATGAAATAAATCCCTAGTTTCTAAGCCTTTAAAACCACAAAAAAGGTCCCAAGTAACAATGGTTAAAANAAATCCCTAGTTTCTAAGCCTTTAAAACCACAAAAAAAAAAAAAAAAAAAAAAGGAAAAGAAAAAGAAAAAAAAGAAAAAGAAAGCATGATGACTGTCCCAACAGCTAATAGGACAAAACTGTGCCCTAGGGACATACAATTCTAATTTGCACATAGTTCATACTGAACACATTGTAGATTCTAAATAAGGTGTCACAATTTTTTCTTTCCTTTGTCAGTCTAAGGAGCCAGCATCTGGGGATGCTGCATGCTATGTAGTCTGAATTACTTTACTCCTTTGCTCTTAGAAAAATAGTAATTGTGACATCCAGGTTAGGTACTCCAGGGATGTGTCAGAATATGCTGTCTGTAACAACTATGTATTTCTGAAAACTCCCTGTAAAATGCACTGCAGAAGTGATGCACAAGAGAAGTATTTCCACATATTTTTGGAGATCTTAAACCACTTTGTAATGACAGAGAAGATATTAATAATCCCAATATGCAGATGTAAATATTGAGGCTCAGAAAATGCTATAGAAGTGTAAAGTCAGTATTAGAGAAAGACCACAGCTCTTGGCTTCCAGGGTGATCACTTCCTTGTTTCCAAATGCTGCTGCCTTTGGCTTTTCAGTAGTTTTCCACCACTGACAAGATTGGAAACTGGGGAAAATATGCCCAGACCTGCCTGAAATCATGGAGATGAGCTTAGTGTATGAAAGCTAAAGGGCATTAAACTCTCAAGTAGAGATTTTCTTTCAGGAGTAAACTGGCCCTAGTTTACTGTAGTTTAGTGTGGTATAAATGAAGATGTATTAACTTCATACTGTTATTCGAGTTATCTGAACTTTCTCATGTATCACTGTTTAGAAAATCCTTGAATGAACTTATACCCTAGAGCCTTTTGCGTTTTGATACCACAAATAGTCAGAAACATGTTTTTTCCTGTGTTCTCAAGTGACCGATAAGAGAATTGAATCGGAGGCTGGGAGATGACCAGAGACATTCAGCTGCCAGTGTTCAGACTCCAACAGCTGACATCAGAGCACAGATGCCAACGACATGTTGAGTTATGCAAACGAGCATTAGAAAATAGGACTAACTTCTGATACATAAAATATATGAATCAGGTTGAGCATGTGACCATGGAAAGCATTCCTTGTTCACATCCTCTCATTGCAATTCGTACAATGCTTCCTACATGAAATTCAGTGTCACTGCTTGTAAGCAATGCAGTGTTAATGCAGCAGCAAGTAGGTGGGAAAGGGGGAGGTTGCCAGCACATAAGTAATTAAAGTGTGATGAAAACCAGCATAGTGTATATCCTGGATGAAGCATCAAGCCCAACACCTATTCCTGTATCCACACTGGATATTCATAACACTCAGAAGGTTGACAGTGCAGATGTCAGAAGCAAGGAATCTGGAAACATCTGGGGCACCCGCAACATGACTTTATCCCTCAGACCTAGGAGATGGCACAGGGGGAGCCAAACTGTGAAAGCGAAGATTTTAAAGGGAATGTATTTTGCATTATAGAGGGGAAAATGTTTGGACGATAACTTCTTTGTTAGGATACCATATTGTTGGTGGAAGATGCCATATTCATAATACAAGAAGCTAGAGTTCCAAGCAAGTATGGGTCTACTGAACTTTTGGCAATGCCCAGGGCTGTGAGATGCCTCATTTTACCAAATGCCTTTGGTGATACCACTTGAACCCAACTGGCACTGTCTGGAAGCTTTCTGATGAAAGCTTCCTGATGGTGAAAATGCAGTTACCAGTTGCCTCTCTAAAAAGGAGACTCAGAGGACTGCCTGGGTGTGATCAGTTAATCGGTGACACTTTTCCATCCTTAGAAAAATACAGATCTCAGCCAAGAAGGATAGCATATGCAAGGATGAGTAAATTTCCTATAAAAACAAATACAAAGGTTGTTTAATATGTTGTGGTTTTTGGTTTGGGGGTTGGGTTTTTTTGTAATAGCAGAGGAGTAACGAAGAACAATTGCTTATTATTAAATGTATTCCACAAATCCAGCTCCTTTTAAAGTACGCCTGGACTCCTCCAGCACTTGGACTGTACCCTGCAGGCAAAGACTGTGCCCCTTTCACAGCAGCTCAGTTGGGACAAGCCTTCTTTGTGGCTGCTGCTCTGCTAGTAGGAAAAATGCTTATATCTGTTCAGCTTATTCCCATGCATGAAGGAAAATAAGACATATCATTATGAGGCACTCACATACTGAAATAACTACCAGTATAGCTATTTCAGGGTTTACTTTTTAAATCACACTCCTAAGTGTAATAGTTAAAGCAGCACAATCTGTTTGTGGATCAGGCCTGTGCTGGCAGCCTTTGTGCAAGGATCTCTTAGAAAACATTTGAGAAACATAACTCTCATGATGCTACTTGCAAGCCACAGAAATGACTGCTTATCTCCTGTGATCAGCAGAATTCTGCATGAATTCCGGCCCCGTATCCAAGGCAATCTCATTATTTGCTATCCACGCTCAATCTGCTTGCTAATTTTTTTCTCCTTGTGGAGGGGGAGGAACCTTTCTGTGCTCCGCAGGAGGGCCTGTGTTTTGGAGATTAAAGAAAGCAAGCAAGACATTAAAAAAAATGTCACCCGCCTGCAGCAGAGAGAGCCTGGATGGAGAGTGCAATTGGGAGACAGATGTTCTTTCCAGTTGAATCCTCTGTGGCAGATTCCAGGGAGTTCAGCGCTCCGGAAACGTGTTAGACAGAGGGCATGGCGAAGCAGAAGGCTGCCTGCATCCGGGGAGCTGGCACGCTGCAGGCAGCAGCTCTGCTAATTCTGACACGGCTGCAACGCTAATGTGCCTCAGCCTTGAGAACCCACTGGCTCTCTCCATCCTGGAATTAATTTGGCTRATGTATTGCGTGATGGAAGGCCACGTTTGCCATCTCTTTACTAGACAAGATTAAACAGAGATTGATAGCGTCCTCTGTCCCTGGTTAAGGGATCTTTTAACAGAGCTCCGCTGAAGTGACCCACAGAGACTTTGGCCCCATTTGTCTAGGGATGAGAGACGATATATTTAACTCCTAATGGCTCTTGTAGCTGTCTGCGTTGGGCAAGCAGAGCCTGAGGAGAGAAGGAAGAGGCGAAGTTGCCATTTGAGCCAAGCTCTGACTCTGCAATGCCTGTTTTCTGGGGAGTTTTCTGAGGGCAGCTTCTAAATAGCAGTTTCTAAATAATTTGCTTGAAATGAACTGAACGGTCCAGCACAGCAAGTCTATTTGCAATCGTGGTTTTAAGCTAGTAGCTACAGACTAATGCCTGACCACTAAATATTCAAATTAGCTAATGAACAGCTGTTCTGTTTTATTTGCTTTTGGTCATAAGCAGCCTGAGTCTGAATTAAGGAGGAGCCCAACAGCAACAAGAACCTGTGTGTCCCACTAGAATTGTCTAAAGGGGTTTATAAGCGGTAATAGCTTGTGTAAGACCAGTTGAGCGATCCCGTCCTCCTCCTGTAGATTCAGTGAATTGAATGTTTTGTTTCCAGCTTCATACAGGACGTGCTCCTTCTCCCTTATCATTGCCTGGACAGACRCAGGGAGCAGCTAGCAGGCCGTAACGGCCAGAATCCAAACCCTCCGGGCTACTGGGCTGTACAAGAACTGACAGAGCTCTGTCTGACTTTGAGCTTGTTTTTCTGACAGAAGACTTCCTGCTATAAAGAGCAGAATATTCTTGAATTTGCCTCAGAACATGGGGAAAGTATAAATTAAGAAACTTTGCTTTTTCCTGGCTTTGATCAGAAGACTCCCCTCCAGATATATTTATTCTGTGCTCACCTGTAGCTCAGAAGAAACATTCATCAGTGCCAAGATCCTTAAGAGCAGGGGCATCAGCAGGCTCAGCCCTCCAAAACCACGAAGTGAGAGGYCAAGAGAACACAGAGAGCTGGGACCAACACCACCACGGGCACTGAGACCAGCTGGGTGGCTGAGGGGGTTTCTAATGTGTGATGGAGAACACTTGGTTGCACTGCTTCTGTTGTGAGCAAGAAAGGAGGGAGGAAGAAAGGAGGGAGATCTTGAACACTCAGCAGGTAGCAAGAGGGTGGAAGARGTCATTGGTGGACATCCAGGCAGAACTATTTAAGCCCTTCTTTCTCCAAATAGAGTTGTACTTTAATGTATAAGGCAACAGACTCAAGTAAGCTGTTGTGAATCTGTTGCCAGCTACTTCTGCTGGCCCTGAGCCAGCCAGCAGGAGATCTTGTGCACAAGGATGTGCCCTGAAGTCAGGCTAGCTGAAGCTGGTTTAGCTCATTCAGCTCCCACAGAAGGTGCAGATCCTACAAGGTCTCCTAGAGGTCCTAATATTGCCCSTTATGATCTTACAGGGAAGCTGGGGCATGCCCTTGATTTTTCCATTAGCACTGGTGGTCCATGTTGGGATGGCTCCACATAGCTCRTTCTCCCCAGAGGCAGTGCAAGCTAAAAGCTCGGCAGGGGCCTGCCCTGAAACATGGGCTGGTAAGTTCCCAGCCTGCCCAAACAGCAGGGACAACATCTGCCCAGCATGTTCACCAGAAGATGACAGCCACTTAGGGAAGCAGGAGGATGCAAGATAAACAGGATGACRTGGGAGGGACAGCAGAATAAGGTCTTTGCACCTCCACCAGAGCTCAAGATAAATTCATTTTATATCTCTCTCAACAGAAAAGGCCTTTCTGAAGGGGACTGGGCCAGCAGTTTACCATCTCTCTGTGAGATGCAAGCTCCATGTTCAGTAAGCAACCGCAGTACTGTGGGCCTTCCCTCTCCATCACAGTTGTGGCCACATCCAGCCCTGCCACATTTAGCAGCACACAGAGAACTACAGGTGATTTCAACAAAACATTTGCACAGGGATGTAAGCCACTTCAACACAGCACTGCTCAAACTAACCCAGAAGGAGGTTTTTAAATGTAGGCAAGCCTAATTGCCCAAAAAAAAAAAAGAAGAAGAAGAAGACAAGGCTGTGCTATGGGAACAATACTGTGTATATGATCAGATTTAGCAGGACACAAGCAGCCTAAGGGTCTTTTTACATTTGGCTTGAAAAGGCTGAAAATAGCACCTCAAACCACATTCCTTTTTTACTTTGCCATCTCCTCCGCCTGTTCTGTTCACTGGCACTTTTACATGCAAAGCAGGGACTGGGTTGCAGGGCCCTGTAATTAGACTCCAGCCCAGCAGCTGCAAAGAGAACAGCTGGAGGTGTTATTTTTGTGGGTTATT
>NW_028186258.1:698367-714453 GCF_003343005.1 Rhea americana
AAAAAAAAAAGCCCAGCAAACACAGAGAACCGGCAAGCTGCAGCACACAGCCACATGACAAGGTCTTAACGACAAAAAAAGATAAAAGAGCGAGCCCAGTATCCTAAAGCCGATTAGTTACAGCAATTTCTCCAAAGCTAAATTTAGAGAAAAAATCCTCCCCCATCTTCAGCTCCGTTGGCGGAGATCAGAACACACAGGGAAGGAGATAGTGAGAAGCTGCGTTTTTTTTTTTTTTCACTTAACCCCCTCGTCGGCTGCAGGAGGAAAGCGCTGCTTTGGTGAGGCTCCCTGCGCTTCAAAGCAGATATCCTGCCGGCTGCAACCGTGCCGCCTCTCGCACGGGGCGCGGACAAGCGCAGCCGCCCTCGCTGCCGGCGCCGGCGAGCGCGGCGCTGGGGTCGCAAGGAGCCTGGCCCTGCTCTGCCGCTCGGCTCGCCGGTGGGCCGAGCTGCGGTGCCTGGAGCAGAGCCGCGCGCCCTTGGACCCTATTTGCTGAAACGGAGGCAGAAGGGAGCCAGGAAACCTCCCCCCCTCCGCAACCCCTTCCTTCCTCCCCTGCTCGCTGTGCGGTCCCCAGCGGTCGGGATGGAGGGGGGGAAGAGTCTCGCCGCGAAACGTCCGAACGCGCGGGAACGCTCGGCCCCCACCCGACTCGCTTCGCGGCGTGGGCGCGGGCGCCCAGGAGTCAGCGACGCCGTCTCGGCGTCCTYGCGCCTGGATGCCTTCGGCAGGAAAACGAAAAATAAATAGATACATAAAAGAGTCCTTTTGATAGGGCAGCAGGCAAGGCAAAGCCACCTGCGGCCCGGTGAAACCCCGAGTCAGTAAGGAAAAGCTCTGCTGCGGTGGTGGGAGCCAACCTCATGCAAATGCCCAAGCCGTTGCCTCAACAAAATCCACAACCATCTCTTTAAGCCACAGGCAAATAAATAACCAGTGATTCGAGCAGAGTCCAGGGAACCAATGAAGCGTCTCAGATTCATGGGAAATTCACTCAGCCCTTGCCTGGATCCTGCCATCCAGGGTGGCCCTGTCTCCAGGACAGCCAGTAACACCAGCCCAGGTAACGCTGGGCCTCCTCCTTGGTCAAGCCCTGGCTTTAACTTCTGAAAATAAATCACCGTCGCACAGATGAGGTGGAGCAGCACCTCTCACAGCTCACGCTGAGCCTTGGTTAGCTGCCCGGCAAGGGGAGCAGGCACCCCGGCGGCTCGCATCTCTCCCAGGGCCGGGAGAGCAGAGCTGGGCTCCCTGCGCCCGAGCATCCTTTCTGCCAGCCGCCAGCGCGGAGACGGGGGGAGGCAGCAGAGAGGCTGCTGCTTGGGATCTGCCTTGCAAACATCTTGCCAAAACTCAGCCCAAGGACGCACCTCCCTCCCCTGCACCGCTGCAGCTGTTTGCCGTTGAGCGCTCGATGGGATGAGGGATGGTGCTGTGCTCCGTGGCACCGGCACAGGAATTTCTTCACATTTTCTTTAAGCTTAACAGCAAGTGGATCACAAGGGGCYGCCTAGACACAAAGAGCTCTTGTGCCTCTGCTCCTGGCAGGGCTTCACGGTGACCATGTCTCCAGCGATTGCAAAATCACCCAGCAAGATCCACTCGCCCCTTGCTGCCACCCAGGCACAAGGTGCTCCCCGATGCTTGGAAGCTGTAAGCAAGACAGACACCTTTAGAAGAGGAGGATGTTTCTTTYTGACCTCGAGCCTTGCTGGTAGCCACCCCATCTGCTTGGCTTTGGGGTATTTTTAGGCACTCAAACACRTGGGTTGGCCATGATCTCCGGCTGGCAACGTGCTGCAGGCAGAACCAGCCCCAGACTCCCAGGCTCGACATAGGCCACGGATGGGCCCCCAGCACCTGGGGGGGCTTCGAATCGACGCTGCGCCGGCCTTCGCTGCGATGGCCGGAAGGCTGCTCTGCGCCTGATCCCGTCCTCTTGCAACAGGAGCGGCAGCAGCTGGCAGAAGAGGGTGGAGGCAGCTGGTGATGCTCCTCTGGAGTTACCCAGCGCTGAAGGACCCACTAACTGCCTGCGGCGACTGGCGAGGAGGGCTGGTGGGAGGCAGTGCGGAGGGACGTCAGCCTCCCACRGCGGGGCAGGAAGCTCCCTCTGGCTCAGCTCCATCCCCACGTGTGTAACAGCCCATCACTGCTCCCAGCTGGGAGGCTCCAGCCAGCTSCCGGGGCACAGTCCCCATCTGGGGGTCTCTGGCGGTAGGACAGACCCTGTACYGCAGCCCTCCTCTGCTTCCCAGTGGACAGGTTTCTTCGCTAGAGGCTGCTGCCTTCCTAGGAAAGCCCACGTTTTCTACTCTCCCCCTTTAGAGACTGTATTTTAGGTGCAACCAATTTATTCTTTAAGACAGTCCTTTTGAAGAAGCAGTAAACTCTCAAACTCCCTGCGCCCCTCTGCTTGGGCCTAGCTCCCGAGAGCAGCTGCTTTCTTCACCSCCGGCAGCACTGGGACTGTCCTCGAGGACAAAAGCTCCTCTGCTGAAGCCAGCTCTGCCCGCTCTTCTGCCACGCGCTACGACCCGGAGAGACGTCGCAGCTCCCGCTGGGTGACAGCACGGCATTCCCGTACGCGAGGGCTGCCAGTCGGTCCTGCGKTTCCTCAGCCATAATGCGCCCGCTCCGTATGCAGCGTCCAACACCTGCAGCCCACCCTGAGCCCCAGCGAAGCCGAGTGCAGGGTTCACGCTGGCCTGTCCCCTCGCTGGAGAAACCCAGAGTTCTTCAGCTTTGGTGCTAAAAACAGGTAAAACTGCAGGGGACACAAGCGTGTCGTGTCCCCTCCAGCCSCAGGACTGCGGGTCTCTTTGGGAGGGCAAGGCTGGGTACCCACCTTTCCCCTCTCCCATTAACGCCACCAGCACGGCAATTGCTCCACGGCCGACCCCAGCGGAGTGGCTGTGGTTTTGCGCAGACCYTGTATCCCTGCAGCGCCTGCACTGATCCCTCCTACGCTACCTTTAAGCTCGGCAAGTGAGTTGCAAACATGCTGCAACGGAGTTTGACGTGGGCTGCGCAACCCGGCTCAGGCCTGGGGGCGCGCGTGTTGCCAGCTCATGCAAAACGCTGGCGGTACCAGGTCTCTCCTGTGATTTTTCCCTAGTAAGACACAAGCTGTGCCGTCTGCACTACCAACACATCTCTCCCYGAGGTCCAAGGTGGTGCACGCAGATCGCCAGTACTTTGGGGACAGAGGAAGAAAAGGAAGCTTCTTCGAGGGATGCCTGAACCACAGGTGACTTCCCGCAGAGCTATCTGCAGCGAGCTGCAGGCAGCCCCCGCGGTCGCACCAGGCACCTCTGCAAGCACGTATCGTGCGGGACACGGATTTGAGCACAAAGTACGTCAGGCTGGCTGAAGGAGAAGATCAGGAGTGACGCTCTTCCTGGCCGCTCCATCCTTGCCCACACAGCTGGTGGGATGACTCCATGCAGCTGACGGTGCGACGTGATTAGCAAACAAATGATGCATTTGCACCAGGAGCAAAGAAAAGGGAGGAAGGGAGGGGAAAGCCAGAGAAATGAGCCACATATACGGATGGTAGCACGCAGCGGTGAGCTCTTTAAAAATCTGCTGAGGAAGGCACTTGTACAGCACATGGTTGGGTCAGATCAATGAAGCTGCAAAGTGCCTCGCTCCTGGCAGCCACACAAATCCACTTTCTAATGAAATTTACTGCAAGTGGAATTTAGGTCACTACTCGGAAGCATTTAGTTTATTCCAGGCAGCTTTTAAAATATTTAAGAAATAGCTGTCAAATTAAGCCTGATCGTATCTGACTCCAAGGCCCAACTTGGAGGCGCAGCAGATTTTGTAGCTAGAGCGTAGAAATTTTTTGAAGCTTTTTTGATTTCTCCCCCTGCCCCCATCATCGCAGCACGGTGAGTGAAAGCAGACCATCCCCAGCCGTGCTATCCCGGCGTGGCGGGGAAGGCGGATTAAGGGTCCAAGGGATGCTCAGGCAGTACCTACACCTCACACAAGCCTCCTCTCTCCCATGGGACCGGAGCGGTGAGAAACCCGGGCACGACCTCCCTCTGGCCCGTGTCTCTCTCCAGCTGTAAACTGCAGGATTTTATTTGCTGCTGAAAGGTAGCCGATATCTGTTATGAGATCTGGAGGGAGACAGCCCGAACACCAGCCCCAGGGSAGCAGATCCCTCTTGCATCGCTCACTGCGGAAGCTCATTTTGCTGTAGCCCCTGCTGCTGCTGGTGGTGGTGATGGGGGGAACATTCACATCTTGGAACATTTGAGGTAACTACATTAAATCCAGGAAAGGGTCTGGCCTGGTGTAGCAGTTGCTAACAGCGTTCCCAGATGTTAGGCTCTACGAGTGCTGCCAAAGCCTCTTCAGCGGGTAGCRAGGAGGGAGGAAAGGTGGAAACCAGGCAGTTCCTTGGCTGTTTACACAGCAGAAATGTCCACAGCCCCAACTCTCCGTGCTGTCAATTCCTGTACAAATCAGAGCAAAAGCACACGTTTCCTCTTCTGACAATGCAAAGTTCAACAGTTTGCATAAGRCATTGATAGGATTAACTAATTCCTGACCCAGCTCAAGGTCCACCCAACARACATGGACCCGTGATTTTCT
The DNA here is from genome assembly GCF_003343005.1 of Rhea americana. Lineage (NCBI taxonomy): Eukaryota > Metazoa > Chordata > Aves > Rheiformes > Rheidae > Rhea > Rhea americana. The sequence goes on from NW_028186258.1 coordinate 702,979, forward strand.
GACCTAAGCAGAAACCAGGAGCAGGTGAGGTGAGAGCGAGAGGAGGCTGGGGAGCACCGTCTGGCTCCGCCAGTGCCATCCCAGCAGAGAAGCACCCAGAGGAGGGCAACGCGGGAGCCTCAGGGCTAGCGGGAGCTGTCGGCTCGGCGCGAGAGGAGAAAACGTCTCCAGAGAAAGGTGCTCGCTGGAAAACGCTCTGGAGGCCAAAGCAGCTTTCACTGCTGCTGCATGCACCAGCCTCTTCTCGCTGCATCCCCTCGTCGCGGGGCCCCGCTTGCCTCCGGCCCGGCCCCCAAGCGATGAAGCAAAACCTGTGTGCGACATGCAAACGCTTCTGCCTCCTCCTCCACTTGGTTGCATGTAAATACGCATTTCATGCTCTACCGATGGAGGATTTGCTTTGCACTGAGCTGCTCGCTGGCCCTGGCCACCGGTCYGGCTTTGCACCAGCACCAGCGACCCAGGAGCTCCCTTCCTCCATCGTTCCCTGGCGCGCTGAGCCGAGGCCGGAGGGGCCCACGGGATGCACTGCCACCGCGCAAGCGCCATGCCTCCCTGCTCGACCCGTCGGGTGCCGCAAAGCCTGTCCACAGCCACGAACAACAGGGACGGGCCGCTCGTCTTCCTCCAGAGAAAATATCCTCCCTCCACAGCTCCACAAGCCTATCTTAAAATCAAGAAGTACTAAGCACCCTGTCAGGGGGATATGGCCTTCTTTCCCCCCACCCTGTGGACAAGGGTCCCCCACCCCTGGGGCCGGGGAGCTCTGCACGGTTTCATGCTCTGCACCCATCCCTGCTGCCACTGGCTGCACGAAGCAGCAATTCCTTTCCCGGTCCCAAGGGATTCAGAGMACAGGCCCCATATTTTAAGTTTTGAGCGTTCCACATGAACCAGTTGAGGAGGGAGGCAAGCAGGACGTCCTGCTGCAGGTTATGTTTTCCCACATCTTTATGGCACCTTAGCCAGGCCCAATTTTCCTATCCCACAGGAAATTCCAACATTGACATCTCCAGATCAGGYCAAATTCAGAGGGAAAATACTTTCTTTTGCAGAAAACTTAAAAAAGAAGTTGCAATTCTAGAGCACTGGAATGAGGATCACTTTAAAAAGAAACATTCATAGCATCATGACRCCCCAGCCTGGCTGGAGTACACGAGCAGCATCCTTCAGCCCGGGGATAGTTAGGATGAGCAACACCTTCCTAACGAGACCATGGCTCGGCCAAACGCCACCTTTCCTCCTGGGAACGCTCTGTGATCCTTCAGCACGATCATCTGCAAACCTGTGGGAATACGTAAGAGCCAAATGGTGACTGCATTCTCCAGAGCTTAGAAATGGGGCTCCTGGAGGAAGATGGTCAGACCAGGGCTTCAAGACCTGGATTCTTGTGTAGGAGCAAATCCCTGACCCAATCAATAAAAATAACCTCCTCAAAGAGTGCCTGGAAGGGAGAATCATCCCTGAACCTGGAGGACTACCTTAGTCTACAACACAAACGCGCAAGTTCCTGCGAAGGGGTCGGCTATTGCTTGTACCTCGTGCCTTGGGTTGGCAGATGAGCAGGGACCGGTTCACCACCTAGTTACTGCTGCTCGTCTCACTGACGGGGTGTACAGAAAAAGGTGACAGTCTATAATATCCAGGGGGTGAAGAGGGGCAGCTCTCAGAGTCTCCAGTCCTGGTGACATTTCCAAGCCCAGCATATGGAAAGCACGGAGGACACGCAGCGCCTGCTCAAGCCAAGCAAAAACCTCACACGCAGCATTGGTGAGAAGCCAGACAGCCTCACTCTACCTTCACCAAGATTGAGTTTCCTCTTCTTCCATTTAGCAGRTCCTGATTAGCTCCTGCTAGTCAGAAAGACGATGAGAGTGGCTGCCCTGCCTTAGCGGGTCGTACAGACTTTATCAGGCATGAACCTCCTCATCGCATGGCATTGCGGGTGGCACTACCACTTACCACGGGTGCCTGCAAGCACAGCAGAGAGGGCACCGACCCTCTTTACTCCACCTGCAACCAGACCTCTCTGGTCGAGTTTATTTTTTTTTTCCCTGTGTTATGAAAGAAAGAATAGTTATTGCAGAAAATTTGCGTCCTAATCCAAGAATGTTGACCAGAAGTTTTTATGGTCTCTAAAGAAGTTTGCTGCCCAAACTGGCTGAAAAATCAAGTGTGAAGGTCCCCAGGGAAGTCCCCTGGCAAGGGCTGACCCTCGGGTATGGTGACAGCATCGCAGCCCTATTCTGGCATGCGTTCAGGCATCTTCCTAGCAGGGAAAGGAATCAGCTGTGTATCAGAAAAAGCAGTGTTTCCTGAAACCCAAACGCAACCCAAATACAAGGTACTGCTCAGCAGCGTGCGTGACGCTACCTTACTGCACACACTCATTTTTGCAGTGAAGATCTGGCTGTTACCCACACACCAGCCGGCTCTCCCGGGGTAGCGCTGCCGTCTGGCGGGGCAGTTTCTGTGGAGACCASATGTTGGCCAGTAGCTAGCAGAGTTTGAGACTGACCTCACCTGCAGCACTGAGATCTCCAGGACCTTCAGTCCAGCAGGATTTTATTTGCAATAAGAACACCTGCTAAAGACATTAAAAAAGAAAAGTTATGTTGTCAGAAGTACGAGAAAAGCTTGCAAACCGTTTGTGTTTGCTATCGTAGGTTCACATTACAGCAAAGCTGATGACTGATCTCTTTCCCATCCAAAAAGCACAACGAGTAGAACTTTTTCCCTGAAAGCCATGGGACCAGGAAAGCACGACCTCCTTGTTGAGAATCAAGAAAAGAGCATCAGCTAGACTAAGCAGTGCCAGTGAGGCTGCAACTCCACAACCAGCARAGCTGATCTAACAGCTCGATGGTGCCAAAAGGCAGAGGTCTGGCTCCTCACCATGTCCCGCTCCTGGCTGCCCTGCCCCCAGCATCCACCAGGACGTTCTGTGGGTCAGCTCAGCTCATTAATCCAGCAAAAACCAATAAAGTGCTTTCAGCAAAACACAATAAAATGCTTTTCTGCCAGGCTGGTGAGCTCCCAGCAAGGGGCAAGAAGTTGCGGACCGAGAGCACAGTAAGCAGCGCGGCTCTCCTGCTGCAGCGCCGGGCTGCTGCACCAGCTCCCGTCTCGCGCGCTCGGACCGACCGGAGGAACCGTGGCAGGGCACAGGGCTGAAACGGCAGAGAAAAGCCATGCACTGGCAAAWGCCCCAGGACTCAAGAGTGCATGAGAAGAGCAGAGGGGAGATCCAGGCCTGCAGGAACTGGGATGCACACGTGTAATGATTTAATGCTACTTCAGTCCATTGAGCAATTTTCAAGCAGGCTGACAGCATCAGAGAAAGGTCAAAAGCTATAGAAATCCACGGGCAGTGTAGGGGCTCTCCTGCTTTAGGAGCATAAGCACAGTGCAAGGGCAGGGCTTGGAGGGCAACCAGGACTATAACCTGCCAAAGAGCAGCATTCCCTCCAGCAAGCAAAGGCCTTGCTCCAGCAAAGCGTGCTTCCTCTCAAGCTCGCAGTCAGCACGTGGAATTTGTCCAAGCAGATAACTCATTGCTCTGGAGACTCATGTACTCATGAGATGAACTATTCTTACCCACTCAGGAAGGAATGTCTTTCAAACAGCACAAACAAGTGCATAGCTCAACCTTATCACAGCACACAGGAGGCAAACTACAGAGAAAGGTCCTCCAAACAATTACTCATGCTTCAGTGGTAAGGTTTTATTTACMAAAATCACAGAACCACAGTAGTGGCCAAAGCACTTTGCTCACAACCTCCTTCCCAGCAGGGGAAGGAAAACAAATGGAGCATGCTTGGAGAGCTGGGGTAAATCACAGCATCGAGGGCCCAGGAACGAGGGAGTAAAGGCTTGATAGCTGCATTGGAGGGCTCTCGCCAAAGAGCTCCTGCCACTGACTCATGTAGCACCCAATGGGAAGCTCAGCCTAACCTGAGCGGAAGGATTTGGTCAAGAACCAAAAGGCTCATCTAGGCTGAAATATAGATGGCTTTGAAATACCCCTGCTCACCCTGGAAACAGCAAAGCTGGGCCAACATCCAATCAAGGCAACTGCAGCTTCTTTAAAATAAGAGTAGCAAGATCATGAACTGGTGAGCATCTTGGCTTAGAAAGAAACTATCAGCTACAGAGACCCTCAGGCAAATGTAACACAAGCTGACCTTAGAACTGCAGGAATTCAGTGGTCCATCTGGCAGTAACTCTATGCAAATCTCTTCTGACTCAAGCTGCAGGATCTCAGCCTGCCTCACCAGGGCACGACATACATCCCTGGCTTTTGCTTCTATGTGTGCTCCCTCCATCTCCTTGAGTATTTTCTAAGCATGAGCAGGTCCCATAGATGCAGGCACCAACTATGCCCTCCAGCTCCCTCTGCACCCATCCTGGGTGCAGTAAGTTCTCAGCTGCCATTTAAAAGGCTCACAGCAGCTTTAAGTGGTAGGAAAAAAAAATCAAATGGGCAATTGATAAGCAAACCTGGGCACACCCATCTTCCTGGGGTAAAGAGACACTACAGAACAGGCAACAGGGAAAGAGGAAAGAAATCAGGGAATACATCACTCACTGCTCCAAACAGGCATAAGCTGCTTTTACAATGCAATCTGAGAATCACTTCAGCTGATAAATAAGATACTTAAGTATGATTTGCAATTTACACAGCTCAAAATACACAGCTGACCCATTTTTCCACAAGTCAGTTCTGCTTTTCTAGAAATTAAGTATGTTTACAATCTCTAATCCACTTTACATGTCAGTAAACAGAGACCTCAGTGCACTGAGTCTACAGAAGCTGCGTCCTGACTACGCATCAGCCCGAAGAGGCTTTTACCATAACAGTGCTTCTAGCATAACTAATCAACTTCAGATGCTGGACTGTTTTTTGCAGCAAGAACCCAAGAGATCAGCTTGGATGAGCTGGGAACTATGCTTGGCAGTCATGTGCTTATGACCATAACGAGACAGAGTATCTGCCAGAAAACACTGGGGAAAAAGTATGGTTTCTTAAAGGAACATGGTGGCCAACCTCCAATTGACCTACTCTGAATTCAAAATCTTTGAAAATAAACATTATTTTTTCTACAAGGTCAAGGTCCACAAGCCACAAGGTCAAAAAGATATGTTTCCTTGAAAATAAAACAAATGCAGAAAAGCTACTACATATTTCTTACAGTATTTCAGTGTATAGAAATGTTACTGTCTCTCAGTCTTAGGCTCATCTAATGCTCAGTCTTAGGCCCATAATTCCGTGTCCAGGGCCCTTAAGGGCCATGTGCAGACCTGGTCCTTAAAAATCAAGGGAGGTATTCAGGAGCCACACCACTACAATCAGGATTACTCTTCATCTAGACACTGCTTCTTTTGCTCATTTATTAGCACTCTGACTCCTCTTAGGCTACGAGCGCCAACCCATTTCAGCTGCCTCACCAAGGCAATCCAAGGAGCCTCCATCCCAACACAAAACACCACATTAGGTGAGGAAACCAGCTCAACACTGGCCCTCAAACCAAGAACTGCTCCCCCCTCAGATGTAAAGGGCTTCAAAATGTCTGCTGAACCCCTACAGTACCAGCAGCTAGTGATCATCCCAAGCTGCACCATCAACTACTCACAAAGGTGCCCATCACTCCTTTAGATACTTCTTTTTAAGGGCTGCGAGTGCTGTAGCACAACCAGCATTGCTCAGGACTGGTGCTGGGTTCTGTCCTGCTTGAAATTCTGAACACAGAGCTTTTATGGGCAAACATTACTGAGAAATGCTGCACTCAAGCCAAGGAGCCAGTATGGCCACTATGAGCTTTAACAGCTTCTGCAGCACTTCACACAAGCATTAAACACAGGGAAAACACACAGCTTGTACTGAACCCAGCAACTAGCACGGGTTCACTGCATTTCACAACATGTGAAGGGGTATTAGAATGTGAGAACTGCAGATTCAGTGGAAATTCCTTCTTACTATGAAAGGAAATCTAGTAGCCAAGCTCTTCACTGTCCAAATTAAAAGTTACAGTACTAGCTGCCATCAGCAGCGATACATTTTACTACTCAAGCAAGACTTGGTATGTGCAACTTCAGCTGTCCAAGCAATCTCTTCCAGTACTGGAGGTAGTCATTAACTGTATCAAACACCCAGCAGACCTGCCTCCCCTCCAGACACAGACAAATTGCTTAAGAGAAATTCCTGGATGTTCAACAGCCAGTGCTGGAGATCACATGGACTTCACTGCTAGTGCAGCAGATCAGTTATATAATCCACATGCAAGCTGGACAGCTGCCAGTTTGAATAACCGAATTCTTGAACTGGAATGTAATCCCACTGTGGCCTTGCTGCATGCATATCTGATTAAAGGAAGAAAGTCTCCGGGTTCTCGAGTTTCGGTGAAATTCGACCATTCCATGGAGCCTCACACCCTCTAGTGGACAACAGAGCTTGTCACACCGAGGAGATAGTCTCAAATTCTTCAGGGCTGCTCTAGTGACTGCCAAGGCTGAATTACTCCCATAGATCCTCAAAGCACCACATCTAGGGAGCACTGTATGTCACTGGACTGTGACTGCCCTGGACAAAGGTCACAAGTGTCTGCATACAAGAAGTAATTTTATTTGCCTATGGGAACTTGCAGCGTGTTAAAAATTGTTTTGTTTACTCTCTATAGCAAGTGTTAAATAAGGAGAATGGAACAAGAGTCAGCTTTGAGAAGTGGATTTTATTCATGCTTACCATCTTATTATCTAAAAGGACCAAACATGGGAAAACTGAACTGAAGGGCAGGAACAGGTTTTCATCATCATGCAGTAAGATCTTCCAGTCCAGCCACCTGGAAAGAAAYGATCAGGACATTCAGTTAGAGCAAGCATACTGCACGGAAAACTGGGCAGATGACAGGGCTGTTCAAAGTGTATGCCAGGTAGTTAAACGGAGCAAATCTGTCAAGAACCACTAGTGATCCAGGGCCCTTTTGCAAATAATTACATTGCATGTTAATTGAAATAAGAAAATRTTTTGTCATTTAAGTTTGTTGACAGAAAATCCCTCAAACAAATTAACATTGTTTTTAAAACAAAGACTCTTCAAGCTTAGAGATTTTTTTCTAACTTAGGTCCAACTCTTCCATCTTATGCAAAAGTCTGACAAGTTTTAAATATAGCTGTGTATTTACAGATTTTGGATTTAAAGGATATACTCAGCTCATTTTCCAGTTGCAGCTAGGGTCAGGCTATACACAATCACCCTACCCAAGGCTTCATAAATGCTTTGTTCTGATAGCTCATGTGGTAGAAAATATCAATTTTTAACCCAGGAAAGAGTGACATTAGTTAAAGTGAAAGGAAACGCTCATTCAAACAAAACTGGAAAAAGATGCCTGTCTGAAGAAACACAAAGATGAAGTGTTTTCTAATTGCAGCCTGAGTCTGTTAGATGGCTCTGACAAGATTAATCCAACATTAGAAGACAAATCAGAAAGAAAGGATCAGTTACAGCTTCAAAGCATGCAATTACTCATCAGAGAGCAGAGAGTCAGCAAGTTCAACTCTGTCACCTAGGAGGAGGCGTAGACTAAGCAGCCACTTGTGGTCAGCAGGAACATCTAAACAGAAGAGCAGAAAGTATTAAGCACAGCACATTTTGACATGTGTAGACTGGAAAGCTGCTTAAGAGGTTTCTAAGCTTTAAAATACCATGTAGTTTTAACAAACACCTGGCACAAGAGCCCAGCCTGCAGCCCAGAAGTGAACTTCCCTCTCCCTAAGCACTTCAGGAAACTCCATCATCTTTCAGCCACTGCACTTCAATCACACATGACAATTTTGCTTTGATTCAAAAGTCATCCAAATGGCGGGATATTCACCTTAAAACAGTCCGCAAAGGACCAGAAAGGAGATGTTAAATTGCATCACAGTTACAATCACACCTAAGGTACAGTACTTGCTTAGGCAGGATCTTTAGGAAAAAGCAATACCCTTTGCTTCTTGAAACATTAGATACCTATGAGGAAAGAAATAAGCTTTCATATYCATCTGCAGAGCACTGCACTAAAGTGTGCTCCACATTGCCTGTTAGCTTTGCAAGCTTAAAGCCAGCTGCAGGTAACTCTACAGATTCTTTCACCAATGTAAGATAATAATGCATTTTCAGAATAATCTTGTGTAAAAGATGGACTGAACCACTCTGCCACAGGTGCTTGTCATTTAAAATAGCAGTTGCTTTGTTATCTCATCTAATAAAGCAATCTAGTTTTACTATCCTCAAATAATCTCTCAACTTTTTTTTTTTTTAAATGGAAATACAAGGTGTAAAACTAATTATCTGGCAGTAGCAGGCTCATCATAACAAGAGAAGACCACAAGATTATTGTGAAAAAGCTCTCCTAATACAACACTACCTAGAAAGGAGCCACTGATATGCCTCTGCTTGGAAACTGGAGAGCTCCCAATTCTTCACATGATGACATATGACTAGAGGCATTGCCAGCTTTTCTGAGGGCAAACTACCACCACAGTGCCTGGAATAAAGCCAGTTTTGGAGCAGCCGGTTGCTGATAATTCAAACTAAGAAACTTGCATCTTACAGCCCAGCATGGGCTTCCTTCCTAATCCTGCTGTGCAAGAGGCCCAGAAAACCTAACACCAACTACACCGCAGAACGCCAACAAGACTCTGCCCCGGGAACTGCCAGTGAGGCTCATTGCTGATACCCGTGGGGCTCTTCGTAGTAAGGGAGGATTTTAACAGGAAGYGTCCCCAGCCCACAGACACCCTTTAACTTGTGCTACTACCTGGGTTCCTTTGCCTCGTCCTGGGCCTTGCTAACCATACGCAGCCTCTCTGTTTGTGGACACAAAGAATTTTACTTGCCCAGGCTTTTAGTTGGAAATCTAGCTAAAGCTAGAGACTGCTGTCCTATACAGACATGTCTTCTCTGGATCAGCATCATCTAGAAGCATCTAGGACAAGCAGCACATCACTACCCAGCTCTCTAAAGTCCTTTCCCATAGCATTCCTGCCATGAAAATTTCCAGTAGCACACCAGCACCAGTTACTGCTTTTGGCCATCACCTTCTTTCCAGCATGTAGGAAGCTACTCTCAGACTGTGGGTGTTATGGTAAAATGACACTATCAGATTAAGCACACAGCTGACCAGATCACAGATGGAAATGCAACTGCTTTTCTGTGCGAAGAGCGAGAGCACACAACACTCAAGTTGGTTTGTACTGAGAGTGGAAGGTCAGGTGTGTGGCCAGCAGAAAGCCTGCTAGCACAGCATTAACCTCTCAGATGGGTCTGAGCAAACCAGAGCCAGCAAAGTGAGCTTCTACTGGCTCGGTGTCACAGGGACGCAGCACTCTGATATGGCATTAGGAAGCCCAGAGGCAGAAGTACTATTTCATTTCTACCAACATAGATAAAGTACAARCTGTGTTTCTTCAAAAATGCATTGCCTGGAGGACAAGCAGATGGGACACACAGAATTAACACAGAGCTTGTTAAACCAGCAGGATGCAGAACCACAGCGTGCTGGAGCACCTGTGATAGCACCTTGTTCAGGTACTGCTACTTAGTGTCTGATTTGTAAGACTTGATTAGAAATGCAAACTTTGTTTCTACAAGAAATACAACATTTTGGCAGCTATTGCACGGACGCAGTTCACACTGCGGTCTCTACAGTACAGCGTAGATCCCTAACAGAAAAAAAGCRAAGTATGGCAGGGAGAAAAGGGGGGCAGGAAAGCCAGCTTCTCCTCCCTCTCCTGCTTCCAGCTACACAGTCTGTCCTCTCCCACGTCACCTCTGATACTGTTGCTCTTCCCATAAGCATCTTTACTCCACTAAATGTAGTATAAAGCTACCCACTTTTCCCCACCTTGGCTTGTTTTTACTGTTTTACTGGGTTAAATCAGCTCACAGAGGCCTAACAAATCCTAGAGCCAGCTCAAGATATGCAAAAGGGAAATTGAGCAGGGATCGGGGGAGCAGGGATCGGGGGAGCAGGGATCGGGGGAGCAGGGATCGGGGGAGCAGGGATCGGGGGAGCAGGGATCCCATTCCAGCAGCAATGATATGTTAAGTCAGTTTGTCCTGAACTGCACTTAGAGAGCTCAGTTATTGCTAACACATCAGCTGCAGCCACTCGCAAAGCATCGTCTGAGGGCAAAGCTGGTTAAAGGAGTGCCTTCCAGCTTTTCAGTTGTACTGGAGCAACCATCTGGGGTGACCTCCCTATGAACCAGATCACCCAGCTGATAAGAACAACAAGCAAAAAAAGTGCTTTTGCGAAGCCTTTTTTTTCCAGAAGTCTAGATCACTCTGGAGTTGTGTTCACAGTGCAGGCCTTCCTCACCCTCCCCCTTCCCATACTTGTGGAAACACGTGTTCTCCTTAGCTGTGACCTCTTCAACTGAGCTAGTCAGATGTAGGAGGAAAAGAAAAAAAAAAAAAAAGAGGAACACTACACACAATTGTAACACAAGAACAAAAACACACAACCTCAAACTTTTACAAATTTCTCAAGTAAAGAATCCTAACACTGAGTATACCCCACTACATGGAAAATAAAAGTTTGGGAATTCAGACAGCACCAGTGATAAATTAAGTGAGAACATAYCAGCTATGTACCTACAGTCTAACTCCAATGTCTGTAAAACCAGCTTGTAAAGGAAGGGCAGTACCAGATTCCTTTTCATAGATGCTTTCCAAAAGAAGATGTGGTATACATTAAGGAAACCAATGTGCAAGCCATGAAGTATACCTTTTCTTGCCTTAAAATAGGAATTGCTTGTATGCAGTATCATACATGACCATCAAAATGCTCCATGAATGCTCACACCTGTTACTGCATAGGACAAACTCAAGCACAGAGTCTGYGTGGGAATTAATCTCGGGCACGGGTGAGGCTCGCCGGTACGAGGCCGAAACCACCTGGCTCCAACCACACAGCAGCCGCTTCCCAAGCCCTGGGCTCTCTGCAGCGCCCACGGGTCTCCAGTGCTTCTGCACAGCTGCACCCTACACACAAGGGGACCCAAGAGGAGGACTTGCATTTATTCTCACTTACCTGATGAGCAGAACCGTTAAATGCAAACTTAATGACTTTCCCTCCTGATTCCAAGTTGTGGCATCTTCAGAGCTAAATTCTGGCAGGAAATTCTGGGAAAACCAAGTTCAGAGAAACCCCAGACCRAAGGCCCAAGGCGGACGTCAGCCCCGGGGCCCGCTGACGCGCTGCGCCCGCCCAGCGAGCGCGTCCAGCCCGCCCTCCCAGGCCCTGCACCCTGCTCCCACCAGCACTCGCCCTCCTCCAGCCTCGGCCCCACACCCCGCACCCCCATCACCCTCCTGCACTGTGCACCCCACACCCGCACACCCCAGCGCGGGTCCACAGGCTCCCAACACCTCCCCCCCGAAGCACAGTCCAAGACAGGCTTGTTGCCTGTGGGACACCCCAGCTGCCCCCC
>NW_028186258.1:715876-727255 GCF_003343005.1 Rhea americana
GTCCACCACGGGCCGCCACGGCGCACGGAGCTCCCTCCGCTCCGTCCGCGCGCGCAGCGGCCGCTCCCCGAGCGGCGGTCGCCCCGTGCCGGGCACCTGCCCGCTCCCCGCCGAGCGCTACCCCCTCCGCTCCGAAGCGGCGCTACGCCCTTCCCGCCAGCTCGCGGAAGCCCGCGCTGCCCCGCCACGTCCTGCCGCGGGGACGGGCGCSGTGGAGGCGCGAGGGAGGCGCCGCTGCCCACCTGCCCTCTCCTCCTGGCTTGGAAACGAGCACGGCACGGTTCCCGCCGGCTGCACCGAACGCGGTCCTCCTCCCACCGCCCTTCCTTAYGCACGCCCTGCGGGAGAGGGACCCCGAGCTGCTTGAACCAAAACACCGAGYCTCGGCGCTGCGACGCGTAAATATGGAGTGCGGAAAGACCTTGAGGTCTCTTACACGCGTCCAGGGACCTCTGCAAACACAGCGACAGCAGAAACCTGGCCCGTTACAACCGGCAGCAGCCCCAAGCTGCAGCACTGATACGCAGCCTGCAGAAATGGCAGGGCGGCTCAGCCCGCGCTTCTAGGGGCTTCGTCCGCTGGAAAATAGGAGCCGTTTGCAGTAATCAGAGGTTTAAGCACCCCCAAAACACAGCTGCCCTCCAGTCGGTGCTTTGATGCCAGGCTTCTTGCTGAAAAAGCCTAGGTAGAAAGGGGTGTTGGTAGACTTTGGATCGGAAGGACCTTATGAAGTGTGCGAAACAGCTGGAATAACTGAAGCRCGCAGTTTCGTCCCGTTGTGGGGATCGTTGCTCTAACAGTGTCTCTAGCTTAGGCTTAAATGTCTTGGCGAAGAGACCTCCGCATGTCCAAAGCCAAGTGCACAGCCCGGCTCCCCCAGGACAGGCTGCCCTTGTACGCAGCCTCCTTGCTTCTCCGGACGAATTGCAAGAGGAATGACTTCTATCCCCCTCCACAAAAACGTGGGGGCATCAGCGGGTGCCCCCACACCGTATTTTTAAAGGGAGCAATGCCTCCTCGCAGGTGCACGTCACGCTTTATTGAAGACGGCGGGACTCCCCCTCCCGCCCTCCAGTCTCTAATTGAGCCAAATTATATCACAAGCCACGCCGCGGCCACGTTATAATTGTCCTGCGTGTGATTTATGTGAATAATATTCTCCCCACTGCTGGTAAGTGAATTTGCTCCCTTTGCAATTCTGTGCAGAGCCGTAAACACTGTTAGGAAACATTTCTCTGAGGCAAAACGCGCTCGGACGAGGAGCACGTGACGGGAGATCCGGGTTCCTGCCTGCGCTGGGAACAGGAATCGGCTCAGTTTATTACCTCGGGGGCTGAGGTGGCCCCCAGAAAAACTGGGGGTGGTGGTGGTGGGGTTCTCCATTAGGACGGAAACTATATGATCCAGTTCCAGCAAAAATCATCTGCCTCCTAAGAAAGTGCTGGCTTTTAGTTTTCTATTTAGTTTCTATTTCAGAAGAAGGCACGCAAACATGCAATCTTTATATATGGAGAACCCTGAGGTTGATTTTGCTAGAASCTGACACTGGCTCTGCATTAATATAGTGTAAATCAATATTTAGATCTGATTTTCTGTTTATGGGTTTTGAGGCCCCTGGTTTATGCTGAATTGTGCTTTGCTCTCAGCGGCTCTGACAGCTCCACTCACGGATAAGTGAGAGAGCCTTTTCAGCATGAATAAAGGTATCTCAATCATGTAATTTAATCATAAACTTCCCTTTGAGACATTTCAATATAAATAACCCTGCAGAAGGGAAACACTACAGGACACAGGCCTGAGCTTTCCCATTCATGGCCGCAGGAAAAAGAACGAGCACTTATTTTTCTGGCTGCAATAACACATTTTAGCAGACYTTCTATAAAAATACAGCTACAGATCTAAATCGTGTGTGCAAAACCTGGCCTGAAAGAGCAGTCCCAGGCTTGCAAAGCCCCGCGCCGCGGAGCAAACGCTGCCTGTGCAACCTTGGCACGGTGCAACGGGCCGAAACGACGTGATTACGGCCCCGCTTTCCTGCCGGCGTGGCCTCCCGCAGCGCAGAGGGCGGCTCGACCACGCCGCCTGAGCAGGTAATTCAATATTCTGGTTTCCCATTAGTCAGTGTGCAGCCTGGGCCTGGCTGCCGGCGTGCCGCTCGAGCCTGCTCCGAATACTAAACCCTTCGTTTGCTCAGCACCCCTCTTCGGGCACTTGTAAACACACCATTTGAGTGCTTTACACATACCGAGGAATTTCTTCGCAGGCCCTGTGAAAGCAGAGGCTGCGATCCCCATTTTGCAAAGGGAGACCCGAGATGCAACGGGATGAGCGGGGATGCGAGGGGGTGAACGCAAACACAAGCACCCGCTGGCTTGGYGGGCGCGGTTTGCAGAGCACCGAGCCCTTCGCTCCTGCCCGCCGTCCCTGTCCCAGCCTAGCCCGGCTCTCCTTGGCGGTGCGCGTATTGCTGTTTTTAGTGTTTGATGTGGTGACACTGAGTGGGGTATTTTTCTTATGCTTTAGAAAGGAAATGTGTTTTCTGCAGAACTGGCCATRTTAGGATATAGCTGCGGTCGTGTTGCGAGAGACGGAGAAGGAAGAAAGGATCCATTTGGCTCATTTCCCGTTAACTTAATTGCAAAACGCAGCCTAGCCTTGCAGAAGGGGAAGAGGGGGAACAAGCCTGAGCGCGAGGGAGCCRCGCCGCAGCCGTGACCGTCGGCGGCTCTTTCCCGGGGGACAACCCAGGGCTGTTGGCGCCGTGGCGGGGCCGCCAAGAGCCCGCAAGCCGGTGGGGAAATCGGCACAAGTCTCGCAGCTTCTGTCGCCGCCCGCGTGGCATCAAACCACCCTCCTCCCGGACGACCCTCCCCACCCCAGGAGCACCCTCGGGCRGCAGCAGGAGCAGCCGCGCTCCCTGCTCAGGCCAGACGCCCCCTYGCCGGGAGCGGGATGCGTGTGCAGAGCCCAAAAGCGAAGGCGYAGTACAACGGATGTTGCAAACGGAGCAGCCCGCGGCGTCCCTCTGCCGTCGCCCCCTCCCCGCGCGCCCAGCCTCTTTTGTCTCTTTTCTTCCTCGAGGTGCTGGTGGCAGAGATGCTTCTGAAAACAAACTAATTCTTTCTCTTTTTTTTGATAAAAAGAAAACATTACCTCTCTGAGATTTACACACTAGGTCAAGTGTAAACCTGAATTATCTCTCTGCTTTTTTCACGGGGAGCAGATAATAGGTAGATCTATCCATCCATCCGGTTGGTTGCACAGCRCCCAGCTTGGCAGCATCTCTGTTGCTGTTAAACCGTGTTCATCCTCCTTGACGTTTAAAGGGCCGTTATATGATTACTGTCACAGCCTCGTACGCGGCGCCTTAAACCAATTCTCCCCTCCTCTCCCCTCTGATGATGGATTTGCTCGTTTACGCCATCGTAATTTGTTTTTCTCATGCTGTGCTCCAGCAAAATGCTTTTGCTGTCAAATGTGGTTTCCTCTACAGACCCTCTCAGCAGTGCTGTGTTGTAACATAGGAGCTCTGGGCAAATCGGAGCTGCCCTGTCTCTCAACAGCATTAGCAAATGCAATATCGTAGGCCTGCGGGAGCCTGATTGCTCCTGGGTTATGTTGGTCCCGCTCAGTCACTGCTGCAGCAAGGAGTTAAACGTGACACCGCGGCGCGGCGGTTCCCGGTGACAGGGTCTGCACAGGTTGCCAGCAGCCGCTGCGGCCCCATCACCCCGATGCAGAAAACACGTTGGGAGCGTGAGCGCGGGCCCCRCGGAGAGGAGCGCTTCGCGCTGGCGAGGAGGTGGTCGACTCTTCCGGCCCCTCTGCGGGCAGAGGGTGGAAGGCACCGCGAACACGAGCGCTTACAGCTCGCCAGCGTGGACSTCGGTGAAGGGAGCAGACCAGAGGGTTTGCTGCCATCCGAGCAAATCCGAACAAATACGCTGTATAAATGTCAAAATCAGCCACATCCATATTTTATTTCCTCTTCAGGCTCTAATTGCATCATTTTGACTCTGACTTTCCTTTACAAATAGCTGGAGCCTGGCACTGCAGGGACGTCGCCCTTCCGGATCCCGGGGGCCCGCGCTCCGCCGGCCGAACATCCATCTCGCTTACGGGTGCCTCTCCTCCGGACGCAATTAGCGGCTCTGCCATCCTGCTCCGCCGCCCGTTACGGAGGAATCCCGGAGAGGAGAGAGAAAAACAGGGCTGGAGCCAGCAGAGGGAAGAGCCGAGAGCCGGGCGGAGGAGGGAAGGGGCAGGGGGCCGGCCGCCCCGGTTCGCCCCGCGCCCCGCTCCGCTTTGCCGCGGGCACGGCCCCGCGTGCGGCGGTTTTGCCCCCGCCGCTTTGCAGACGGGGCACCTCCAGCTTGCGGTCTCGAAGATCAGCGACTCACTCCGGCRAGTTAAAACAGATCCACTTGCTCCGAAGGGGCAGATTTGGGGCTTTACGATCAAACGTTTTCGAATCCCTAACGCTCCACTGTTCATTTAATTCTGCAACTGCAAATGCTAATTTGCAGGAAACCATTTGATTCACCGGTTCATCCTGTGTTTTGGCAGCTAGCATCAGTTAAACGCCTGCTTACTTCTGCTTTGCAAGAACAATATAAAACACTTAAGTACACATACCAGATAGACCAATCCATAAGTGTTTATGAGCTGTTTGATTTACCGGGGCGTCTTTATCTTTGCTGAGTATCTTACAATGTCATTTATTATTTAGCAGTAAATTAAAGCAGAGGGTCCGTGATTTTCAACAACAGAAATTAATATCCCAGCACTCCTTTGTACCATATATATCTATAATTTACAGCCCTGAAATCAGCCAGATAGAGCTGCTAGATAATCCCTTTCCCCTTCTCCCTTGTTACTGTCTGATTACTGCTGCGCAGGGGGAAATAAAAAACAGATTCACAGGAGAGGCACTCGAGTCAGCGAAGGATAGTTTTAAATTAAAAGTCCCGCTTTTGCGGCTCTYGGGAGAATCCCCCTCTCCGCGCTCTGCCCGCCCGCACCCCTCACTTACAGATAATATACTGAACGTGCTGCAACCTCGCTCTGAGCCCTCCGAGTTTTCATCTTGCTGATTCTATGCGCAGGGTTAATAATAATAATAATAACAATAGGAATAGCGAGCTCTCTCCAAAGAAGGGGCGAGCGGCACCGCGCGGGGCGCCCGGGCGGCTCTCCGGCGTAGCTACCCCGACACACGTTTCCAGCCACGAGCCCCCCACTTCGCCCACCCGGTCGCCCCCGAGCCGYGAGCGGGGCTGGAGCAAGCAGCGATTGATTGATATTAGCTTGCAAACGAGCATGCGTAGGGGTCACACGGGAGTAAACCGTATCCTTTGGGCTGGAAACGTCTTCCTTTGGGCCTCGGCCAGCTCACTGCCGGCACGCTGGGGCCGTGTTCTAGTGCAGCAACGCAGCTAGAAAGTTTTATGGGCCGAGTCAGGCTCTGGTTGACACAAAGAAGCTAATAATTTACCGCAGTCTTGTGTAATACAAAGGCAAAAGCATGTCCCCTTCGGCTATAGCTGCGCGGGCGACGGGGATAAATCAGCTCCGGCAGGGAGCAACSGCGAGAAGCAGAAAAACGATCCCAAACTCGCCCCTTCGGTTCGCCGGCAGAAGGAGGAGGAAGAGCCCCTGCAAACAGCCCCCGGCGCCTCCCGGCACGGCTCGCACCCAAGCCGACCCCGCGAGCACCTCGGCGGGCAGCAGCGCGGAGGGCAGAGGGCCGTTTGCCTTCCGGGCCGCCTCGCCGGAGCYGCTCCGGCACGTTGCACCGCGCTTTCCCCGTGCAGCACAAACGCGGGTCCTGGCGGCRGCTGCAAGGTTTCGTGGCGTTGATGTTGCATGAGCAGAAAGGAGCTTTTTTCATCTTTTTTTTAGCTCGCTCCCACGCCAGCTCCTCCGTCTTCAAGCCAGCCAGGTGAGGGCCACCCAGGCTGCACCTCCAGGAGCAGCTGGGTGCCAGCGAGGAAGGGCCCCACACGCACGAGTTTCGTCGCAACAACCTCCAAAACGGAGCCGCTTTGGGGGCGAAACGGGCCAGCTCTCCCGGCCRCGCTGAGCAACGCCCCGGCCCGGGAGCCGGACGCAGCGCACCGGACGCGACACCCCATCGCCTGATGCTCCCTGGACTCACCTGCGATTGCCCAGGCTTGTGGCTGCCTGGAGCGCGGCCAAATTACACGTGCGCCCGTCAGCGTCTCAGCTAAATTAAGGGAGTCGTTTGTCTTGCATCAAACCAGAAGAAAAGAGGAGAGACATCAAGAAATTCAGCCTTTAACAAGTCRTGCTTTCAACCTCTCTTCCTCCAAATGTGGAGAAGTTTCCAAGGAGAAAGCGTTGCAATGTTATTTGTCTTTGTTTTGGGGAAGAAAAGCAAGCTGATTAAAAGGAAACCTAAAGCAATAGCTGTTGGGTCCCAGAGGTGCTTTATAGGAGTTCAAAAGAAAAGGGAATAAAAATCTGGAAGTCTTAGATCAAGACATTCTTAAGCTTTGAAGATTGTATCAGTCACAGATGAATTAAAACACACAACAATTAGCACYGAGAGCTACAACAGTACCTGAAGAGATGGGCAAAACTGTGTTGCTAATCAAGCTGCGAGGTGGACGTGACCTGAAGGAGAAGATAAGATGGAAGAACAAAATCTTCSACGAGATTTTGGGAGGCACCTGAAGGTTATCCCTTATGTTCCCATCAGCTGAAGACTGCAGGCTTTTTTTTTTTTTTTCCCAGCAGCAAAGCAAAAAAGGGAAAAAGGAAAAAYGGAAAAACACAGCCTGTATGTAAAGCATGAGCTGCAAACAAATATTACAGCTACGTTACCCTGTTATAAATGTTTAGCTTCAGGCTTTAAACATCTTGGGCCTTATGTTGGTGGGACTGGGCTGTGGTGAGCAGTGGGAATATATTCGCCAGGTGCTTCCAGCACCTTTCGGTTTTTGCTTTCTCGGCAAACTGTTTCCTCTTTTGTTAGCTCCAGAGTTAATACRCTTAAGAATCAGCCCTGTCGATCTAGGTCTTTAAATCTCTGTACCATTAGCAGAAGAGGTTTGGACACAAAGGACCAGGTAGCCAGATAACCCAGGAAGGCAATGGGACATCCAACACCCAGGGCACAAGGTGACCACAAGGGGTTTTGGTTCGGCTGGGATGGGGGCTGGGAACGTCCCCTTCATCCACCCATACGGGAATGTGGAGCGAGACCTCGTGGGCTGCATGGAAAGGGAGACCCCAGCTCTTCAGGGAGATTCACCGGCACAGAAGCTCAAAACCACCTTGGGATTTTCAGTCAGTTCAACTTAGTGAAGCTTGGCTTAAAGCAAGGACCTGGCCAACCTGAGCAACCTGAACCAGTGGTTACCTGAAGCTCTCTCCAAGGGTTTTCCTCATCAGGAAGAACCTGACCRAAAGGTGCTCAGCCTCCTTGCAGGTTGCCCACAGGCTTTGCACRGTAGTCAGGAGGAAATCACAAGGATGGTGAAGGTCAGAGGTTTCTCCTTCTCCACAAGGTGGCCTTCAGGCCTTCGCACAGAGGAGGGCTGGCTTTTCACCGGTGTCCCCAGGAGAYGCATGCAGAGCACCACCATCGCCATCGCAGCCCTCTGTGCAAGCTGGACCCTGCTCCCCAYCACCACCCAGGAAGGAGCACGTGCTCTCCATAGAGTCACATCAGGCTCCTGGTCTCTCTGGGCCTCCTGCTACTGAGCTAGAAATGAGGCTTTCAGACCGACYGTTTCTACCAGAGTTCTGCAGAAAAGCGACAGCCAGATCACCRTGCCGGGACGGCTGTTGAGGGCCTGGAAGCTCTGACAGTCCTCAGAGGCCAGGGAATCRACTGAACCTCTAGCAGATAGATAAAGATCTGCTTTCCTGGGTGCACAAACCAACTGGACAGCGATAGGGATTTCCAACCGGAAGGAAAAAGCTCAGCAAAATTTCTATCAAATAATGTGTTATGGTGTAAGCAACTTTCCGCGATGTGGAGGCTGAGTTGGACTCTGCGCGTCTCTCCGAGAGGGAGGTTCAGAACCATATAGATGAAAATGGCCATGAAACTGTGCTTCCACTGCAAGAAATGAACCAGATTTTTATTTTTCACTTTTTTTTTGCGGGGATGGGGGGGGAATGAAATCTGCCCAGGCACAGAAGGCCAACAGCCGCTCTGCGAAGCACTTTATCCCTCAGATGGACTGCACTGGCCAGGGTCAGGTTTTGCAAACCGGCCCCTTGGAGGGTGCGGATCAACATCACCGCTGTCCTCCGGGGAGCACCGGGGCGGCCGGGCCGGCTGGCATCCAGCCCATCGCCGTCCCCAGGGCGCAGGCGATGGACGGGGCAGGCCGCTGGGCACAGCGCCTCTCCCGCTGCTCTGCTCTTCTCCCCCTTCCAGCTCTTAGCTCCATCAGCGGAGGCAGATCAAGGCTCACCCGGGCCGGCCCACCTCGTCCAGACTTCTTATTCCTCCAGATGAGAAGRCGCTAAGACGCCTACGTGATCGGTGTCTTCCGCGGCAGGTATCGAAACCTTTCCGTGCTCCCTTTCCGTGCTTGTTTTCGCCGCGGGCTGCAGGCGCTGCACCCCACTTTCTGGCTCCGGGTGTCTCCGGGTGTCTCCGGGTGTCCCGTTGCCGCTAGATGTCAGTGAAGACCGGCGCCGGGACGGGCTGCGCGCGGCGCCGCGAGGATTCGGGCAGCCTTCGCGCTCCGCCGCCCCGCGGGCGGGCGAAGCGCCGGTCCAGAGCCCGCTGCTATCCCGGCAGGATCCAGGGAGCCACCCAGGAATCAACGCCCCGCGCTCTCGCATCCRTCAAGGACACGGTTGATTTTGATGGCAAAATACCTATTTTTGTACCGACACYGTAGTCGATTAATGAATATCGACGCGTTCTGCTCGAGGCGGTCTCGTAGAGGCAGCGCCTCGCGCCTGCCGCGAAGGGTCCCCGCAGGGTGCTGAGCACCGAGGAGATGCGCACGGCCGCCGCGGGCCTTGGGGGCAGCCGGCTCCTCTCGGCCCCGAGGCGCAGCCGCGGAGGAAACCTTGCCGTCACTGCGTGAAAAACGCGTAGAGCACGCCAGGAATATCTTAAATAGCTCCRTTACTCCTGTCCCGGGACGGGAGTCTCATCAGTTATCGGGAAGGAGTAAGGAAAGAAATAAAAAATCCCCAGGGCCAGGCAAGCCAGCGGAGTTAATTTCCTGCAAGAAAGCAGCTATTAAACCTTCTGAGGAGAATTAAAAGGGAATTAAGTTGCTCATTTCATCTTAGTTGGTACAAATAAACCGTCAGCTATTGGATTAACAATGCTGGAGTGGGCGCTGGTAGGATCCCTCTCCCTTTCCCTTTCTCTTTCCCTTTCCCTTTCCCTTTCCCTTTCCCTTTCCTTTGCTCTTTGTTTTTTTTTTTTCCTTTTTTTTCTTTTTTTGATTCTTGTCTTTCAAGGTCACATAGTGTCCAGCCAGGCTGGATCCTCTTCAAGAAACCACCGCGCTTGGGGCCACGCTGCTGTTGCAGAAAAGAAAGAAAGAAAGAAAGGAATCCCAAAGCTCCTTAAACCACGTCAGGGAAATACTCACGGAAGGCRGCTCCTAGCGTTTCCCACCCCGTCTCAGCAGTATTAAGCATTTTAAAATTTAATTAAGCGTTAAGTATTTGCACACACAGGAGAGCGGCAGGGAGCTGGGCAAAACGGGGCACGGGGCCCTGCCTGCTCGCGTGCGACGTCCCTGCGGGTCCGGCCCGGGCTGCCTCTTTGCACGCGCTTTGCACACGCTTTGCACGCAGAGCAAGCACAGGGATTGCTACCTAATGGAATAATAAGAAGAAACAAGCTGTTTCCTTGCTTTACCCACAGGCAGCTGTGGCAACGAGTGCTGCGGCGTCATTCAAATCCTGCAGCACCAGCGGGGCACGGAGCAAACCCCCGCGTGCCGCGTGCTCACCCCCTCGTGCCACGTGCTCACCCCCTCGTGCCGTGTTGCACATCCCCTCGTGCCACGTTGCACACCCCCTCGTGCCGTGTTGCACACCCCCTCGTGCCACGTGCTCACCCCCTCATGCCGCGTTGCTCACCCCCCTTATGCCTGGCCATGTGCTAATGCCGCCACCAGCCCCAAGCCGGGCAAGGGGAGCAGTCAAACCAACCACGGGCAAAACCGTTGCAAAAAGAAAGAAAAACACCCTAAAATTCGAGCCGGGCGCCGCCATTCCCCCCCTTTCCCAGATTCCCGGGAGGAGCCGTCTCCGCGGGCCGGGCTGCCCAAAGCAGCCTCCGAGCTCCGGCGTTCGCTCCTGCACGGGCAGCGGGGAAACGCGACCGCAAATTTCTCCACTTAATTAAAAAAAGAAAGAAAGAAAAAAAAAAAAACCCCACACCAAACAACGTGTCAGAGCTTTTGGAGTAATTTATGATCGCTTATTCGTTTTGTCCCGGCACGGTCTCTGTGGAAATGTAAAATTCAGCTACTGTATGATTTTCTCTTTGCATTGACTGGATGGAGAAAGAGCGCGCGGGTTCYGTTAAATTAATTATCAGCATCGATTTCTTGTCTTTTTTACGTTTTCATCCCGAGGCAGAGCCTTCRGTACCCGCGAGGAATCTCAGGCGCTCGGAAGCTCGGGGGGGGGGTCTGCAGGGCCCCCCAAAAGGAGCGGAAAAACGCCAGCTCGCCTCTGAGCGAGGAACGAACGCCGGAGAGATCCGCCCGCCCCGAGGCGCCCGCTGTTGAGTCACCCGCGCTTTAATTGCTTGCGAATATTACGCTGCCTCTCGGCGTGGGCTGTAAATACCAGCAAATAAAGCGTGGAAGCTGTCGCGCGAGTTGAGAGACGAGGTTAGACGCGGTGGCGACCGAAGACGGCCTTGATGTCGGAGGCCTTCCCGGCCGGTCTCACGGTCTCACCTCCCCTCCCGGGACGGGCGCGTTCCCGCGGGGGGGACGCGGGAAACGGCGATGAGGAGCCGGGAGCACCGGCGGCGGAGCGCTCCAGGCCGCGCGCTCTAAGCAGCGAGCAAGCGCGGCGCGGCGGCTCCGGGGCCGCGCGCCCCCCGTTCGGGAGATTTCCGCTGTGCCCCGCGGTCTGGCACGGGCTCCTCAGAGGCGCGCTCGCTTTGGAGCTGGAGTCGTCCACGGGGGAACGGCAAAACAAACTGCAATTACGCTGGGAAAGGGAGTCRAAAAAAATATATGTGTGCCAGTGGGGCTGGAGCACACAAAAGAGCATCAGCGATGCACACGCATTAAGCTGTTGCCAGCTGCTGGCGAACTGAAAGCACACAAGTGCAGTTGCTTTTTTTCCTCCTTTTCTTTGTTTTTTTCTCTTGTTCTTTCTTTTCTTGTTTTTTTTTCCCTTTTTTTT
>NW_028186258.1:727311-734031 GCF_003343005.1 Rhea americana
GCTCGTCTTTCGCTCCCTGCTCCGGGCGCAGCCGGACCTGCTCCTCTCCAGCGGCGTTTTGGGAGCAACTCGCCCCCGCAGGGCACGCTCTGGGAAGCGGCAGGTCCCCAAAGGGGCGAGARCGAGATGCCACCAGCCCCCGTGGGATATTTACCCCGTGCCTGACGGGATGTTTTTATTAGCGTGAYGCTAATGAGCTGTTTTTATTAGGGTTGCACTGTCATGTGCAATCCACAGGATTTGTTTCCATGAAATAATATAACCTGATCTGGGCCCAGAAAACTGCCTCAACCTGCTGGTGACAACGCGGGGACATTTATTTTGTGTAGTATTGCTGGAGCGAAAAYACCGCCCAGCCAGCGGTGGCCAATTACTGTCAGAAAGTACCTGCAAATAGGAAAAAATTACCCTTACTAGGAAGGAGAAAGAGAAGTTACGGACTAGACTTGGCGCTGTGGCGGTTCTGCGCCCCCTTGCCCGACCCGGGCTAGCGTTTCCTAGCCTCAGACCTTTTTCTAATTGCCTTAAATACGGTTTTCTATAAGGAATCAAGAAGTCGATTGCTGAGACCTAAACTCCCATAATTAAAGTGATTTGTATACAAATACTAATACATTGTAAAACAGAGAAATTTGGGCTGAGAAGAAACAGAAAAACTCATTTTCCTTTACCTGCCTGTGAATAAAATCTGAGGGATATATTAATTTTAAAGCCATATGCTTGCAGTTTTAAAATGAAGGCGTTCACGAAGGCAAAACACAAAGGCGAAACGTGAAGGTGTTCCAGCACCCTCGTTGCAGAAAGTCCATACCTTGCTTAGAAAAATCAGGTTTAAATGCATGCTCAGATAAGTTTTCATCTATAGCTAATCATCCATTTTTTGATGCTGCATTTGGGGCATTTTAAATTAAAAACCAATTTCCATCCAAATAGACCATGATGCAAGTCATGAGTCCACAATCAATAATCATCTCATAAAAAAGAAACACGTCATTCCCTACATTATAATATAATAAAAGGAAAAACAAAGACTCCCCATAAATATATATTAAGCTATGTAGTTGCTTWAGCAAACTTGCATCATAAATGTTTTTTTTTCTGCTTAGCAAAAAGAAGCGGATGCCAAATACRGTGTAAAAGACATAAAACTGTGTATTAATGGTTACAGCCACGGAGAATCACGCTGAGGAAGTAAATAAAACGTACAAACGAGYAACAAGATTAAAAGTGATCACTTAAATTGCACTCTCTGGTTTGCTAACCTAAACCCCGTCTCGCGCACGTGGCTCCAAACAACCAACCAGGAGCCACATCCCAGCGGCGCGATTTAAATCTCGTGTCACCGGAGGAAAGACGTGACCCAGGGCAGCGCGGGGACCGGCCCCGTTCCCCGTCTGCCGGCAGAGGCGGCCTCCTGGGAAGATGCTGAATTAGGAAAAAAAAAAAAAAAAAGGAAGTTCCTTCCTGAAATTTCTTCCGCTCTCTTCCAAAGCCCACCCCCCACTCCCGAGCAAAACAGTCCATCCTCCTGGCACGTGAAAGCCACACAGGGCTTCTGCCACCACCAGCCAGCTGAAAAAGTCCAGGTTGGAGACTCCACAGTCATGTCCAAGTTGGTGAGCTGGTTTCTCCTTCGCTTCCCTACCAATATGTTGCACCAGCCTGTGCAGAGCTCCTGCCTTGACAGCAATTTCTCCAGCCACCCCACAGGTACCTGTCACTTCTTTAAAGGTTCGGGTGACTTCTGTGCAATGACCTGTCAGTGCCTCACGAACA
Source organism: Rhea americana (assembly GCF_003343005.1). Lineage (NCBI taxonomy): Eukaryota > Metazoa > Chordata > Aves > Rheiformes > Rheidae > Rhea > Rhea americana. Next base: position 729,088 of record NW_028186258.1, read on the forward strand.
CGCACCAGCAGTCCAGCATAAGCCTTGGCTGCTCCAGGATCTGACAGACCTTGAGTTAGACAACATGATCTCCAGGAACAGGGCCTGGGAGCTTTTGCACCAGAAATTGCTCTCTGAGAAAACCCACCAGCCAAAACCCATGGGACAGGGCTAGGAGCAACTGCAAATCTCTCTTTTTCAGACCAAAGGCGCCAAATGAAGCTCAGGGCAGTAGTTCGGAGAGCAGCCAGTTCTCCATGCACATCTCCCCGTGTAGCAAGGAGCTGAGAGCTGATGTGGCTTCAAGGCAAGTCAGGACAGATTCACAGCAGACAAATCTACTGAGTTAGCTACACAAACATCTCTGACTCAAGAGATTACACATTTTTGAGGCTGAGGAGAGCATTTGCAGAAGAGGCCGTGCATGCTTGCCCTGTTCTTGCATCCCATCAGAGGCACTAGCTTTTGGTCACCGTTGGAGACAGGCCACCAGGCGAGATAGCAGCTTGGTGCGATCCGTCGGCACCTCTTGTATGCCAGCTCAGTCCCAGCAGGACGAGGGATGGGGTTCCCCCAGCTTGTGTGGGATGACCGTGCTGCGTGGCACTGGGCCTGGCCTCCAGCTGCTGCCTCGGTGCAGAGGGCTCGTGAGGGTCATGCAGCTGCCAGCCTTGACCGGGACTCGCTGCGTGTCCCTAAAGGGCCGTACTTCTTCCTACCAAGGCCTGGAGACCCAGTCGGCCCCTCTCCGCCATCCTCCCTCCCAGCTGCCCAGGAGCCACCTTCAGCCCCTTTCCACAGCTCGGAAGTGAGATTCAAGCGGCCGAGCTCCCTCCCTCCCTGCGCCCGCTCGCGGCGTGCTGCGGGGAAGGCATGCCTGGGGGATTTTGCGGAGGATTTACCCCTSAGCAGAGCTGCTGGGTATTTGTAACTTCCTAGTAGGCCACAACTGGGTGGGGGAGGCTAGCAAGGGTGAAAGCTCGCTCTGCTCGGAGATTGCAGCTCATCATTAGCTTTTCTTCACTGTGTTGGTGTTCAAAGGACCGTGGTGCAAAACATCTAAGTCTGGGCAGTCTGGGAGGAAGCAGAGTGGCAATGGGAAAGGAGTGGGGTCAAGCTCCCTGATCTCCACAGCCCGCGAGGTGGTACCTTGGAGGGAAACCAGGCAAACGAAAGGATACTGGGGTAAAATCCCTCTTTTTTGGAGTTCAGRGCATTGGGAGGAAGCACAAGACCGGGACCAAGGAGACAATTCYAGGCTCCTGGAAGCCAGTCAGCTCCTCCTACACACCTTCATCCCCTCTCTTCATCATTCTCCTTCCCTGGAGAGTAAATTGCCTTGGCCCAACATGGGGATAGTCACCACCTGGGTACAGGAAGGCCACCTCCAGGCAGAGCTCGCTGTGCTGAATTTAACTGGCCATCCAGGGAGCAACTCCCTGGGCCTGCTCTCAGTCTCCCCCCATGCATCKGGAGAACACATTGCTCTTGGCTTGGGTACTGACAGCTGGAGAATCAGGACAACTTATTTCCTTGCACAAAAGCACAGAAACCAGGGTTTAGTCTTACGGAAGAAGACCCCTTTGCACCATCTAACCTTGAACGGGGAACAGGCCCCATAGAGGAGGAGAACCCAAAACTGGTTTTCCTGCCTATCTGGCACGGCCAGAGGGAGCCCACGGAGGGGAACTGAGCTGCAGGGATTTTTGGTGCCTGCCTGTCTTGAGCTCTGGCCACAGCCCAGCTCTGCAATTTTGGAGTTACTACAGCTGCCTTGTTACACCAGACTAGGAGTAATTTGAAAGAAAGCCGTGGCAAGAAAAGTGTTTGCAAAGCACAAGCAACAGATATCCCAGGTCCCGGGTGAGCCTTGTCTACCCTAAAAAGCAGCCAGCGCAAGGCTCTCTTCGTCTCGCCAATAAACGAGTGCTAAGGCTCAGTACAGGCATCGCGCTGCCAAGAGGTATAAATTGGCACCTATTAGCCATCCCCAAAATAACTCTCACTTGTTTGACATAATGAGGTGATTAAATCAGCACGAGAAACCCTGCTTCGGGAAGCCAACAGGACACGGCGCTATAAATTGCCTTTCAAATCTCAGCACAGTTAGGAAAAGGCCAGCACACGTTTGGGGAGGGCGCTCGGAGGGAGAGCACCGCGCAGGCTTCGTTAGGCTTGCTGCGCCGCGCCAGCAGCACCGGGCTGGGGCTAACAGCGGGCCAGCATCGATCCGCAGCCCTGGCTCGTTCGTTAGTGCTCCCAGGGCTGGAAAAACACAGGGATTGCCTGAAGTGCTGGATTTCACCCATATTTCAGGCCCTCCATGCCGTTAGGGCATGCGAGGACTCTGCTGCAACAAATGCCGGCTCTGGCAACAATCCACCACCGCAGGCAAACTCCTGCGGGAGAAACTCAACCCGTTAAAGCTGGTGTTAATGCAGAGATTGACTTTACCGGGACAGTCACTGGGCTGTGAACAAATAGCCTTTAGCCAAAGCTTTGGGGTTGTTTCACCAGACCCAGGAAAACAGGAAAGCTCTTGAACAGCTGCTTTGGCAGCGCTTGCTGGTCCAGCAGCTGACACTGTGGTCGGACACGTGATAAGGCCTCCTCGGCTGCTCCAAGGGCGTTTCTCCAAATTATCTCCAATTGCTTTTRCCTATAAGCACCGTTTCTCACCTGTGCTGATGAAGAGCACCCACGCAACCYGCTCAGGCTGGTGTCACCTGCAACTGGGGTAGGAGGAACTGTTTCCAAGCCAAGACACAGCCATGGGTCACCCTAGCACACACGTGGGAAAGCACCATGTCGAGGCATCGCTGGGTGGTATGGAGCAAAGACCAGGCTCTATCATGGCAGGAAAGCAGACCTAGGAGCTCCCTGAGCACCCAGGGGAAAGTCCCAGCCCTGCTTCGCTTCGGGAGACGAGGTCACCACGTCGGTGTGGACCAGCAGATCTCCCCGCCTTCGGTGAACCACGTGGTTCAGCCGGGCCGGCTGCCTCCCTCCCCCTTGTGCACACTCCTGGCTGATTTTCAGCGACCTTCGGAGGGTTGTTTCTGCTTGGCCAACCCTACTCTCCGATGATTTGGTGCCTCTCCATTTCCCGTCATGCAGACGGAGGGACGGTAAATCTTCAGCCAGCAGTAATTCACAGTCAGACATCACAGGCGCTGGAGATAATGAAGGTTTCTGAAGTCCAATAGTCCTTAAATACTTTAAGGTGTTGTCTTTGCCTTTCCAGCATCATGCTTCAGGGACAAATCATTCCTTACCATCCGGGTGCCCATACCTGCTCGCTCGAACTCCAGAGAAGGATTTCAGTTAGGTCTAGCACAGGATACAGTCACTTATTATAAAATTATTTTTGTTCATTTGTCTCCATTCCACCTTTTCTGGCCTTTTCCTTGTGCACTCCTTCCGCCCGATTCCCAATTCCCTGAATTTATTATCACTATAAAACGACTGCCTGCTCCACGGCGTGACCTAGACGCGCGCCCCACCGTGATGYTTTGGAGGCCTCCGTCTGTTCCTATGGCAACGGGAGAAGAGCGGAGCATTTCAGGCCACTGGAGAAGGACCCCTGAACGGGTCGGCCAGCGCCGGTGCCGGCGCCTTTCCTCGGAGGGCGAGAGGCAGCTGGGGGCAAGCGGGGCACATGCAACGATGGGATGGACGGGGGCAGAAACAAATCTTGCTGCCCTTCTCCGTCCCCAGGGCAGCACTCCCACGGCGATGTCCAATCAGATGGCCAAAAATACCTGATGCTCTCATTGCTAAAGCTCATTTTAGGRCCAAAAAGCTGAGGTTTGGTCTGGTTAACTCTGGGACCTGTCAGAGTGGTGGTGCTCTGCTTACTCGCTTGGTTTGTCCTCTGTCGCTAAAGAAAACACCTTGTGCAGAGCTCTCCTCTCTGCACCGGCCATTCCTGCGACGAGCAGCTCCTTGTGCAGAAATCCACTGCCCTTAAACCTGTTGCTGGATGTTAATGCCATTACTTTCATTTACTGATGTTATTCTCTTTTAATTCTTTATTAATCAATTCCCGCAGCAGCCACTCCATCAGTTTGCCCAGGATCGAAGCGGAGCTGACAGGCCTGTAATTATCCAGGTCATCTCATTTATCCTTATTAAACGTGGGCAGAGCTTTCACCTGGGAAATCGATGGAGTAAATTCAGCTCCTGCTTCTGACACAGTCGCTGCTGGTTGGTTTTTCCGCCCGTAGCCCCTGCCTGGCCTTGCCCAAGCTCCCGGAGCGGTGGCATCCGTCGCCGGCGGGGGAGGATGCCGGGCAGGCGGTCATAGGAAACTGCCCCCCGGGGTTTCCACCCAGGAGCATCCGAGCGGGATGTCCCCGCGATGCTAGCAGGGCGATAGGCCGGGGAACGGGTCTCCCTTTCCTGGAGACCTCCGGGGCAGCCAGAAAACCCGTTGCGATGCAAACTGACCCCAGCCAGGTCGTCCGCCCCGCGGGCAGCTCTGAGCCGGGCTCGGCCCTCGCGTTCCTACCGCGGAGAGGCACCGGGCAGGCGCGCGCGGCGAGCGGCGAGCGGCTGCGGCGGGGGAAGAGCTGCCGCAATTGCGGGCTGGGTTTTTCCAAGTAGGCGCCCGGAGCACCCCACGGCGTGCAGAGCCCAGCGCGACCTGCGGCAGCTCGCAGGCCCCCTTGAAAAGCGCAGATTTCAGACAAAATGCAGAATGCTCCGGGGAAGGAAAAAACAGCGGTGGGAGCAGGACTCCTCTAACAGGCCGAGGCTACGCGCGCGGGGCCGGCGGAGACCAGGCTGCTTCTAACGCCAGCCCGGGGGGCCTGAAAAGTGAAGGGGCACGAATAAAAGTCACGCTGCAGAGCAGCAGCCCGGATGCACCGGGGGCAGGCAACACGCTCACACACGCCTGTTGCCCTTGATTTAGCATCCCTCCCTTTTCTTCTTTTTTTTTTTTATTATTTTGTTATACGGCTT
>NW_028186258.1:734074-809421 GCF_003343005.1 Rhea americana
TTTTTTTTTTTTTTTTTTTTTTTTTTATTATTTTGGTTATTGCAAACTCACCGAGCCCCACGGGTTCCTGCTGCAGCCGACGCAAAACGCTGCAGAGATTGACRGCAACCAGCTTCTTGCCCACGCACGGCTGAGCAGTCGTGGCACGTCGGCAGGGCCGAGGGGCCCCCGGGCGCCGACCGCTGCCAGCGGAGCTGGAGGGGAAGGGGGAAACAGCTTTCTGCATGTAGGAAGGAGGTGGAGGATGCGAAACCAGCTTGCAAGGCTGGCAGGGAGCAGAGAGCCGCGCTCGTGGGCAGAGCGTCTCCCAGAAAGCGGGCGAGGAGGCGCGTTGGGACCGGGGCGCTGGGACCCGGCACCGCCGGGCTCGGCGGTGGGTTATCGAGCGGCGGTTTGCGTACGAGTTGGACGCACGGCAGTCACGGCGGGTGGTGARTGTTCCCGGCTCGAGCTGCGATGTTCAGTCACAGATGTCCAGGTGAAGTCCTCGCTCCCGTGGCTGTAACGCGTGAGCCCCCGGCCGAGCCGTTCTCTTTGCAAAAAGGTGCCAGCGCTGTCAAACTTCACTCTGACTGTATCGCCGAGCTGCTTTTCCCGGCTGTCCGAGCGTCTCTGCRCACGGCGGCATTTCCACAGAAACAGCACAAGCCCCCAGGAAACCCCTCGGAAATGMAATCAGGAATTTAAAGAGTTTTGTGCTAGTCTTGCAAATCTTCCTTTCCCCCAGGTGCCCCCTTCCCGCAGGAAAGGCTGCGGGCACGTGTTTCACCAGAAGGATGCTAAACACCTGCAGCGTCTCCGCGCACAGGGACGTGCAAGGAGGGCTGCGCTGCCCGGGAGGCCCTGCACCGAGCAGGAGGGTGGCGAGGATGTCAGCGGCTCCCAGAGAAGGGCTCTTGCAGCGCTTTGCTTCCGCCGTCGCAGCGTCCTTCTCCCTGCAAGCCAGCGTCTCCTCCGGCCACGCTGCGCCTCCGTCCCAAGCTCGGCGTTTTCTATGAGCCAGCCCACGCTGGTAGTAAAAATAGGGCTCAGACCATTACGAGGTTTAGGGAAAAGGAAAACGGGGTCTGACCATTGCAAAGGGAGGGAAAGGTGCCAGGAACCCAGGGYTGGGCTGCCACACGCACCTCAAACYGTCCCCACGAGCCCGCGGCTCGGCCCTGGGCAAAACCCTCCGCGTGCAGGCGGCCACGCGGCASGGCGCGATGAGCCGCGTGAGCGAACTGCAGGGAGCCAGCGCAAGCAGGGCTGTGATCAGGCCGGATGCAACCGTCGGCAGGAGAAATCCCTGATTCAGATCTAGTTTCTTCTTTTCTTTCTTTGAAAACGAGGCGGGGGGGGGACGTGGGGAGCCGAGCGAGCCGAAGGGGCGCGTGGGGCTGCGCGGCGCCAGGCAGGCGGTGCCCCGCGAACGGCCCCTCTCCGGGTGCGCAGCGCCGCGTCGCCTTCTCCAGCACCCACCCGGTTAACTAAGCAAATAAGGACTCGGCAGTTACCCCGGCGCCAGCACCCTGCTAGCGACCCTCCGGCTCGGCGCTCCGGGCAGCGGGAGGCCAGGGAACGAGCCGGCGTTTTATTCTCTGCCCTTGCCCGCTCCGTCTCCAGCGTCGCATCCATCAGGGGCTTCGCCGAGAGGAACCGGCCGGGGCCTCGGCTCCGCCGCCTGCTCGGCCGCCCCGGCGCGCTCCCTCCGGCCGCCTCTGTAAGCGAAACCGGAGCCACGCGGGTTTCTGCGTCACCCGAACGCAAAAAGCTCTCGCACCGGCCTGGCGTCGGCCCGCAGCCCGGGCCCCTGAGCCTTGCCGCGCGTGCGGGGGCACTAACAGCAAAACTCCTGAGTTACTCCCCAGGGACATCGCAGCCGCTTTATTGCAGGGTGAGCTGCGAGGCTCGGTGAGGTTCCCCACTCGGCACCTTTCTCTTGCAACAAGGTGTGGGTGGTTTTTCTTTTCTTTTTTTTTTTTTTGTGGCTAAACAGCTAAGGAAAAAATATATATGTATTTTACCGATCCATCTTCTGCCCCAGAGAAGCAGCTCTTCAGAAGCCAAAGTGCCTAGCAAAATTCAGGTCAGTTTTGTGAGACTGTTTTGAAAAAGCGGAAAAATCATTTTGACAGCTTCAGACTACCCTACTTTGGCATTTTGGGCGTAAAGTCTATTGGAATGACTTTTTGTCTCTATAATCTGCTAAAATAAAATAGAAGTTAAGCCCCAGATCAGCTGCTCCGAGTGATTCGAGGCAGACCTTGCCTCTGCAGCCTCGGCAGGAAGGAGAGAGGTCCCTAGCCCAGACCGCAGCACTGTCAGAACCGATTATCCAGATCAGTTAAATCATTCCTCGTCTTACCAACGCTCCTGGTTTAAGCCAGGTTCCCTTGTATTTCCAACCCCGCTGATACAATCTTGAGGGACGGAGACTGGTAGCTCTGTTCCCATTCGGGGAATCGCTGATGCCCTTTCAAGGCAGGTGGGAGCATAAGGATGTTCTCCATACAAAATAGGACTATTCCCAGCCTGGGGACAAGTGTGGTTTCTACCCTGCTCTTCAGACAGGTTGCAGGCATTGCCACCTGGGGAAGGATTGCCACAGCATCTCCAGTTTCGGGGTGCATGACCTGCCAGACCAAGGAGAGATGTTCCTGGGGAGCCAAACACCCACCTGACACCCGCAGGTTGGCTGAAACCCCTCTCCCATGGGTGGGGAGACCCATTTAGGGGTATGAATCTGAGTGACAGCAAGCAACTGCCCTGGGCGCTGCTCCACCAAGGTTCAGCTGCTTCAGGAAGGATCTTGTCCTGAGCAGCGCTCTGCCAACAGCATGTCCCATTTCGGTAATGATCAGCCAAGGTTCATAGCCACGATCTTTCCTGAATATACCCCAATCAGCACAAGATGGGGCTCTGCTGAGCACAGAGGTGGTGCAAGGGGCTAGAGCCCAATTCCTGGGCACCGGGTCAACCTACCAGCCAGCCCCACAGCCCCAAGGGTTGCCTAGGCCCCCTYGGCCCAGAAACTGCTCCATCTCCCCATCCAGAGGGGCATCCAACAGACAAGAGCAGGACCACACCCCCCCCAGAGCCCCACATCCCACTCCCAGCACACAACTCCCTACATGYGTAAGGCAAGCAGGGTCATCCCCAAAGCTGCTCATCAAGCTCTGCGGCGAAGGCAAGCGTTGCAGACCAAGCRGGCGATAATTTCATTTCCCTTGCAAATGAAGTCATGTTGCTTTTCCCCATCCTACCCCCAAATACCTAATCAGCAGAACAGTCATTTTTACAGATCCTCCCTCCAGCCTTCGTGGCCCCCTCACCACATTTCTATTTGTTCAACCAGCCCTAGRAAACAGACACTTTTATTTTACGAGGAACCCTGGCCTTTGCTATTTTCCTGCCATCTCACCACAGCTGGATGAGCAGATAGGTTTGCTTTTAAATGAAGTTATTACAATTATCTATTAATAACAGTGACAACAACTTACTTCGCCAGCAGGCATGGTTCCCTCAAGCCTCATCGGATGCCAACTGCCAAGGCCATCTCCATACGGACGTCCACCTGCACGCTGCTGGGCTGGGTGGCTTTGCAGCAGCCTCTTGGCTTCACAGACCTTGGAAAAGGGCTCAGGGTGCCAGTGAACTGAATTGGGGCAGGGAGATTCAGTTCAGTTATGTTGAACCCATCTGAGTTTGTCACYTCCAGCGATGGCTTGAAATGGACCYCGTGCTAGAGCTAGCTCGCAGGGGGATGTTGGAGAGCTCTTACTGCACTTTTCCACTAAGAAACAGAGGTGCTGGCACCCCCAAAGGAACAGGGCATGAATGGAAAGAGGCTCTGCAGAGGATGGGGGCACCGGGACCGAGGCACCAGCCAGGACAACCCCGGCTGGTCTCCATCTCACCACGTTGCACGCCTGTGGCTCCCTTGTTGCTGGGGAGCGTTTTCTTCCTCCTTCCCCTTTGGCCTTCCCTCACTCCCCTCCATCAGACGTGTTCCTCAGCAATGCTTTTGAAGGCGACAGCACCATAATACTTAATTAAAACCAAGACCAAAATCTTCCTAGGGGATTTCACAGCACAATTAAGGATGCAGAAAGCTCAATGACACACAGAGGAGTCCCCTACCAGGAAGGCAAGCAGGGAGTCACGCGGGTACCGTCCTTGCAAGGGCGCCGGGCCGGGGGAAGACACAGGAGAAGAGCAGCTCGCCCAGCCCCTGCRCCCCGCAACAGGGTTTCCACGTCGCTTTTGCTGGAAATCCTGCAGAGAAAAAGCCTCAGGGGCGCCCTGACACCAGCTCGGCCGCCCGCGGCCTCCCCGCCGATCGCCCCAGCGCGCGCAYGAGCTGCAGCCCAGCCGCCTTTGCCAGCTCGTCTTGGTTTCAGCCTGCGCTCGCTGGAAATGTCTTTCCCTAATGGGCCCTGCTGCACTAAAACGCAGTCGACGGGCTGCAGGTTAGCTGCGGACCGGAGGCCAGCTGCAGGGCTGGGGCTATTTGCTTTCTTTTTGCACATCTCGCCCCAGCCCTCAGCTTTTCTTCAGCTGCAGATGGGTCTCCAYGGACCCCGAGGCCAGCACATGGGCTGACACCTTTGCGGCACAGGAGGCCACAGCTTTGAACCCAGCATATCGATAGCATCTCAAATACCATCTCTCTGGGGGAGCCCGGAGAAGGAGCACTGACACCGCCTCAGTCACCCCAGACAAGCTCCACAGCTGCTCCGTGCCTCAGTTTCCCCAAACATACTGTCGGAAACAACGTGTTCTTGTAGTGTCTTTGCGCCATAGGGATGCAGGGATATTTATGGGTGTATTCGATACAGATCCCCTTCCCAGGAAGGGGGTTTCCTCTCCACTTTACACTGGCTTCCCAAAGCCTTGCTGTTGCAGACAGGTCCCTCCTTGGCCCCGTGACGCRCCGCTGCCCTCGCAGCCCGCAGCCCCCCCAGGCCTGCTAACGGCAGCCAGGTATTCCCGGGAGCCCGAGGAGCCAGGCATCGGCTCCTGCTTGCCTCTAGCTCTGCTTTCTGCAAGCAGGATCAATCCCAGTCATCAAGAGAGAGTCTAGACAGCAGGCAGAATCCAGCCCAACTTTCATTAATTTCTGATGAATAATTAAACCATATGAAGTTAATACCTTTTACATAGAAACTCCAATTGCAGTGTTTGTAATTACCATTTTATTGAAGCATTAAAAATTAAAGGGCATCCTGAGGTTGCAGTCAACACAAGCGCTGCAGGCAGCCCTGGAGAAGAGGGGCTGAGCTCCCCAGCAGGGGCCAGAGCCTGGCAGCAGGAGGGCATGGTCCTCCCACCGCTCCTCCCACTGCAGAGGGCACATTTCATGGGCGAACTGGGAAAAACTCGCTCCCCCGAGATGCACGGGGGCAGCCCCTGCCTTGCGCAGCACAGCTCCTGCGATGAGGGGCGGCCGCGGCCGGGTGCAGCGGACCCGCAGCACCCCGAGCCACCAGGTCCGGGGAAGATGAAGCAGGCAGTCAGGTGCCAAAAAATGGAATTAAATAAATTTAAAAGAACGTTCACCTCGTAACCGGGCTCACCCAGAAGCTAACAGCCCTTCGTGGGCTCCAGCTGCCATCCTGCATCCATCCCCCCCCCCCCAGCACCGTCCCAGCGCAGCGGGAACAGGTTTCCATGGCAGCCAATTTTCGACTGTCTCCGCAGTTTCCATGGCGATGAGCCTCGTCCCCCCTCCCCGTGCGCAGCCCCGGGGGGCTCCGGCGGCCCTTCACCCGCACCAGCAGCGTGGGTCGGGCCCCCCGGCCGGCGCGGGCAGCGGGGCTGGGCGCCCTCAGCCTCTCCCGGCCCGCCGAGCGCCCGCCGCGATTTTYCTTCCGTCTCCCAGCCCCTCGCCTCCGGCCCGGCTGCTTCCCGCTGCCGTAGACACAGCTGGAGCTGCCTGACAGGAACCTGGMTCTTTCTCAACCCAAAATACATATATATTTTTTTTAAAAAAAGTCCCTCTGGTGGCGGGGGGGGGGGGGAAGAGACAAGCTTTGCAAAAACGCCACGTGGCAGATGCAGCCCAATTTTGGTTTACAACACGCTGGGGCTTTCGGGGCTGGTCACCAATACGGGACTAAGAATATCGCTGAGGTCCTCTGAGGTCCTCAAGTTTTTGTTCGCCCATTTGGCGGCCCTTACAACGAAAGCAACCAACCGAAATAGCACCTAGAAAACCGGACCGAGCCCCTCCTGGACGGGGGTAACGGTGAGCTGGGGACGATGAGACAAGTCTCCGAGCGGGGCGGCCTCTGGCCGTGAGAGCCGTAGTACGCAGCAGCTCCGTAGCTTTGGATAAAGCTGAGACAAAACACAGCAAYGCGACGTAATCCTGCATTTTTTGTGCTGCTAAGTACTGACAGTAACAACTCCCAGGTTGCAGGGACTGCTGCAGCCAGTAGGGTCCCTGAGGGACATCTAATAGAGCTCTGTCCAACCTGGTTTGGTACCTCCTGGACAAGGGATGGTCCTCCTCAGCGTGAAAAAGCACCTGMAGCAAACCCAGATGCTCTTCCGCAGGGCTCAGGCAGCATCTTCTCGTGCTGGGTGAAGGAAGACGGACCGGCAGCCCAGGGCACAGGAGGCTGAGGCTGAGGCTCCTGCCTCCCCTCCAGCAGGTCGAGGCCGACCGGGGCTGAGCGACGAGGACCAGCGCTGCCGGGCAGGTGGGACGCCCAGAGGGTGGTCTTCTGCCCTGCTTTCTGCAGCTTCTCCTGCGGGAACCTCCGCCTGGGCCTTTTCTGGCGGTCAGCTCGCTGGCACCGCACGGTACGGCCCCAGCGGAGYGGCAGTGAGAGCGGCCGCCCACCGAGCCACCCCAGGGAGCCGGCCAGGAGATGAGATGTCAGCCAAGCTTCAGGACGCGCTCGGCTGGCCAGGAGGTCGTCGGCCCGAGTCTCGCAGCTTCTGACTTCTGCTCTCGCACTGGTTGCAGACGGAAGAACCTGCCTTGGCCCAAGCAAGAKGGGAGGAAGCGCGTGAGGAAGACCCTGGTGCCCTGGGAGGAGGAGCACCTTGCTGGTGCATTCGTCGTCATCGTCGTGGGACCAGCGTCCCCTTGGGGCAGGCCTGACTCTCCGCTCCGCACTCGGGCAGCTGCGGTACAACCAGGCTGCGATGACAACGCTGGTGCTAGAGAAAAATAACTCTACATCCAAGGCTTTTATAACGGAGTTAATGAAGATAGCGCGGTTGTTGCTTGGGGTGGAAAAATGATTAACCACTATAATCCCAATTACRGCTTCTAATTGGGATTAATTTGTTGAGTTAATTAAGTGCGAATGTACGTGCCTCCCGGATTTCTTTTATGAACTTACTCCTCCCAGCCCCAGCCCCTGCCTTTCAGCCGGGGCGCGAGGGCAGAGGGGCGGTCGCTTCTGCACAAAGATGCAGAGAGCGCTGGCAGAGCCCGGCGCGGTCTCCACCGCCAGCGACGCTGCTGGCGACTCCGGTACCACTTCTAGCACCCAGAAACTGGCCTCCACTCGGCCCGGAACCAGGGATGGCAAGATTTGCAAGGACAAAACTGAGATGAACTTCCAGACCTGCTCAAACCTCAAAGCCGAACCCCAATAAGCTCCAGCTTGCCTGGGGATGCTGAGGTTGCAGGTGAAATCGGTGCAGCCCCTGGCAGGGCTGCCCGCGGGGACGCGGGGACGCGGGGACACCTCCGCGCGAGGCACCGCTTGCTTTTCTCGTCCCTTAGAAGCGCTGGCAGGTGCTTTGATTCCTTAGATGAAAGGAACTAAACTGGGGCAGGCTGTTACTTCCCATTTCCTAGTTTGTATTTATAGAAAGGCTCCTATGCCTGATGTCTCACCCTTTAAAAAAACAAAAACGAATGAAAAAAAAAAACAGACTATGAATAAGCACCCCTCCTGCTGCAGACTGGTCTCTACTGGGAGCTGTAGTTCAGACCAGTCGGCTCCCTCTGAGCGATTCGGGGACCAAACCTCACGTTGCTCAGCGGACACCGAGCCCTTTCTCCCTCGGCTTTCCAAAGCCAGCGATCGGACACGGGGAGCGGGCACGCTTTTAAGGACAGTTTGCCCTGCTGAGACGCGGTTTTGCTGCGCTCCGTGGAGGGGCTGTGACCAGGCGTTTCCCTGCCTGCCTGGGGAATAACAGTGAATAGGTCCCATCACTCCTGGAAAAAAAAAATATGTATATATACATATATATATATATATATATATTCAGAGCTTTAATGGCTTTCCATTAACGAGGCACAACGAGTGTCATTGGGGAGTTTTATCTGAGCTTTGCCCCCCTCCTCCATCCTTTCTATGCAAAGAAGAAACAAGAAAAAAGGCAAAATTTCACTGCTCTGTTCACTCAGTAGGGCTGAGGAGAGATTTTTCTTTCTTCTTTTTTTTTTTTTTTTTTTTTTTTTATTTTGTTAACTTTCTTTACCACTCTGGCTTTGCCAAAAGGAGCGCGAGATGAGGGAAGGAGACGGGAGATTAAACGCATTAGTTTATTTTGGGAAGTCTTTCCGCAGGGCGAGAAAAATGTGTGACACCGGGGAGACAGGACTCAATTAAAGCGAGCCCGCGAAGTGCGCGAGCCGGCAGCGCAGCGCTTTGGCAGGCGGCGTGCTTGGGGCAGAGAGGACGCGTGGCGGCTAGATCCATCGCCTGGGAGAACGAGCCGCGGTGCTCACATCTTCAGCGGCTCCTTGATCCAGCGATAAACCCGTTAGGGGAAATAAATGGGCTTCTCCTGCCCGGCCTGTCCACATCGCGGCTGCAATTTGCCGTTTTATCCAGGTGCTGATAAGCAGAGATTGGGAGGGGGAAAATCCGCTTAACGATTTCCTAATAAAGCCGCAGATAAGAGCAGAGCAGCTCTATTACCTCTGGCCYGTTCGGATTTATGGCCTCGATCGCTGCTCCGGGGGCTCATCGTGGAGAGGGCAAAGCCCCCAGCTCCCGTCCGGCCGCAGCGCCTGCAGGTGGGTAGGGAAGAGACCTTTCTTCCCACGTGAAATATTAAGGGAGGGGGAAACAAATAAGGATGAAATTTGAGTTCTTTTAATGGGGATGAAATCCTGAAGAGCCCCCTGCTCCCCACCAGCCTTCCTGCCAGACCTCCWCACTGCCCACCAGGCACTTGCAAGGAAGGTTTCTGATGCCACCACCATGAGAAATGGGAGAAAAAAACTCTATGAAGTTAGTTCTGAGAGGAAATACCAAGGAGAAAGAGGCTCAGAAACAAAATCACCCATAGCAATAATTTCTGGGTATGAAAAATGGATTTCCAGAACAGTATCACCCTTTAGATATGCCTGTCCTGGTTTCCACAGCCTCCAGAAGAAGAAACAGGTTGAAACCCCCTTCAGTAGGCTCTGAATCTGCCCCAGGAGCAGGCCCTGAGGCTAGCTTGTCTCAGAAGAGCAATCGGAAAGCAGCAGTGGCTGCAAAAAACCCGACGCCAGGGAGCAATGCAAGAGGCACGATTTTGAAGCTTCTTCCCCCTCTTTCACGCCAGCTCCTACATGATGTTGCTGCAGGATCTGCCCCGGCCCAGCAGATCGCCGTCCCCGCCGTGGCAAGGGACGCGCAGGACAAGCGATGCACGCTGCATCCGTCATCGGCGTCGCTCGGGGACCGYGCTCGGTGCCCGCTCACGAGGCACACGCACGCCGGGTAACGCCGGAGCGTTGCTGCAGAGACGTGCAGCGGGAGGCACCCGGAGCCGGGCGTGAGATCCGGGTGCACAGAGCTGCCCCRGATCCTCTGCAAAACAAAGCCTCGTTTGGCCCTTACGACACTGGGAACTGAATTGCCGGTGGTGCCTGCTTTYGAATTCCCCAGTTCCCTCTCTTCCTCCAGCTCCCATCCTCCCGACGCCGGCGGCGGCGCGGGCAGTCGGCTCCGGAGCGCTTGCGAGGCRTTGCTTTGAGACGGAGATGAAAGGTGCCACAGAGAGGCACGAAGTATTGTCATTAAGCTCTGCAAAGAGAGGGTTTTTTTCCTGCTTTTATTTATACACATGCTTACTGCAAGACACAAAAACTACTTAATCAATCCTTTTCCTCCTCGTCTGGAGTCACAGGCTGGATGGAGGCTGCCTACACAATTTTGCACTGAAGATGACAAATTGCTCCGAGATAAAGGCAGCGACTCCAGCTCCCGGCTCACCCCGCACAGGGCGCGACGGTCTCGCCACCGTGGGTTTGCAGGCTTGGCCGGAGGAGAACGAGGAGCGCGCCGTATCCCACCTTCCCAGGGCCGGATGCCTTTGCCGGTGTCCCTTTTGCCCGTGTCCCCTTGTGACTTTCCCAGGTCACACGGGAAGCGGGGGTTGAACCAAACGTTCGACGTTYGGTCTGGTCAGCCCAACCCGGGGCCACGTCTCTCCATCAACCACCTTGAGCTAGGCAGAGAGAAACCTCCAGAGACCCTGGACCATCTCACTGGCCTCCACCTCTGGGCTGGGGCAGGAGCTTGTCCATGCAGGCAGCTCTCCAGCTTGGGCAGCTTCGACCCCTCCTGCCCCACAAACTTCAGCAGGGTGCCCAGGGAGAAAGCAAGGAGCCGAGCAGGGGAGAGGCTGTCAAGGACCGGGAGCTCCAGTGGGTAGGAAAGGCAAAGAAATASCCCTCACCCTTCCCAGTCCTGCTGRTTTTCCATGCCAGAAAGCCTCTCCCAGAGCATCAGCCGCCTGCTTCGTGCCCATCTCAGCTGGATGCGACACCAGGCTGGTGACGACGTCGAACCAGCGGGTACAGAACTGCCTGCAAACCTCCGCGAAAGGGAGAGAGGAGGACGGCCCGGCAGCTCCAGGCGAGGGGACAGCCAGYCCCGTGCGCGCAGTGCCGCGGCCACGGGCTGCTGCCACGCTCTGGTTACCTCCAGCGCCCGGGGCGCGCTTCATCTCACCGCCTTTTCCAGCAGCAGCAGCCCCRCCAGAAAGCAGCGTCTGTGCCGCCGCTTTCCTGCAGTCTCTGGAGCAGGCACCCTCCAAAGGAAAAAAAAATCCCAGTTTCTCCTACGAATACACCCCCCCCCCTTTTTTTTTCTCTCCCCAGCAAGGTTTTTAAGGGCTAGCATGGAGTTTCCAGCCTGTGACTTTCTAGACACACATTGCTACGGCATTTAAGCATCTCCCTRTCGAGCACCTTGTGACTCTCCCAACCACCCACCTTCCAGCAACCCAACAGCGAGAGGGTCGCGCTTGCAGCCTGGCCCCGGGGGGCGGGGGGGACCCTCCGCTAACAACGCGGCGGGCTCACGCCAGGGCTCCTCGCCAGGGCTGGAGAGCGCCCGGAGGTAACTTGGAGCGCGCAGAGGAACGACGCTGGCTCTTCAGCTGCCACGACTTGCCCTCCCCTCCCCTGGCTTCAGTTTATACCCAGCGGCAATTTATCTCGGCTGCCGTCGCAGCGAGCACAGCCCGGGGCCCGGGGCCCGCTGGGGCCACGGCTGCCGGCAGCGCCGCCGCGGCCCGGCTGCTCCAGCCCTTCCTGCCCTCTCCTCTCCCGCCACCGGCTCTGCCCTTGGCTCCCGGCGCCCTGCTCCGGCTCCGGCTCCATCTCCGGGAGCACGCAGCGCCCCAACGTCCATCAGTCTCCTGCCCAGTAACTTCGAGGACTCCCCGCTGCGGCTCGGGGCAGCTTTTCGCTCGCGGACGCGTTTCTTCTCCGCGCTGTCCCGCGGGTCAGAGCCCGGCACCCCTCCCGAGAGGATGGGACCGACCTGCCCCTGGGGGGGGGGGGCCCGGCCGCACTCCTCCCACCTCCCTCCTTCACCCCCAAAAGTGCCTTATGCATCAGTCACCGGGGACGGTTACAGCTCCGCGCGTGCCCCAACCCAGGGCGCCACACAGCCCCCTTCGTCCCCRGGGGAGGTGACGGATGCCCCCGGTCCACTCGGCTTCTCCCACGCTTCCCGAGCCACAGGGCCCGGCCCGGGGATCCCGCGTGGGGTCCGGAGCTGCTCGTGCCACCCCGCGCCCTGGCCACGGCAGGGACCCGCCTGGAGCCCAGCTCTTCCCAGTAACTCCTCACAGGATCAGGTGTCGTTTTCCCCTTTAATGTACCACTTGTTAGGACTTAAAAAAAGAAAAATAAATAAGACAACCTGGGATGTTTGAAGAGGACGAAAACCCTGAAACTGGAGACTGCTGGTGCCTTGTCCCACTGCCAGGAAAGGGGGAAGGAGGAGGAGGCTCCTACCCGCCACCCCCCGCTCCCGGCCACCCCGACCCAGCGCCAACGCGGTCCAGGTGGGTTTGGATGGGGAAGGACGATGCGCCTCGAGAAGAAACGGAAAGAAACGTCGGGACATGAGCATCCACAGTCAACCGGCAGACGAAACAGCCCACGGAGTCTGACATCCACGAGCCGCCCCACGGCCGGGACCCGTCCTGCCTCCCGGGCTATTGCAGAAGCTTTGAGACAAAGCCCCTCGTCGCACGCTGTCGCACCACCCGCTGCCGGGGCCAAGTCACAAGCAGTCCCTGCACAGAGCCACCTGCCCTTTCCGGTAGTCGCGGCACGGGCAGAGCCGCCGGTACTTGGTGTTGTAGCCGGCGCAGCTGAACAGCAGCGGCTCCTTCTGGAGGTAGCACTCGCGGACGTCCTCGGCCACCGCCGGGTAGAGGTGGTTCATCTCGTACTCCGTGCTGTCGCAGGCGATGCTGAGCCTGGGAACAAACACAAGCGCGGGTCAGCTGTGAGCGTCCACCCGCTCTCCAGGCGGGGAGGGCTGCCGAGCGTTTCATTAAAGGGTTCTGAACGCCGTCCTGGCCTCCCTGGAGGGTTTCCTTCGCCAAGCGGCGGGCCAGCTTTCTGCTGCTTGCACCAGGAACTGCAAGCGCTGTGTTTGGCACGGACGTGAATGGCCGTGATCACCCTGAAGGACCATGCAAGACATGGGCGACCCTTGCAACTCAACCGTGCAATGCAGAGATCRCTCCAACCCTCCTGGAGGACGTGGGTGACTCGGGAAATCACACACAGAGCCCAACCATTGCCATCAACGTTTTCACAGTCCTCCCCGACCAACAGACAGAGCTCCGTCTGCTTTCTGCGGGAACCTCCAAGAACAGCTTTTGGCCCCTGGAAGGACACACGCGTTAGACGTAAGCGTGTTTCGGAGGCTGCCGTGTCCACCGCTAGCGGGGATCAGCCAGCAGAGCGGGCTCGGGCTGGCGGCAGCAGCGGCCGCGGAGGAGAGGCAGAAACGCGCGGCGCTAATCCGAGCTTCTCGCTCACTCCCTCTGATCGGCGCCTGCGTCTGCAGATGGAGCTGGAGCGCCGGAATCGCCCGGGCTCAGCACAGCGCCCGGGCTGCCTCGGCACCCCTCAGCCCTCTCCGGCAAACTCCCACCTCAGCCGGCGAGCGAACCGGCGATTCCCCTGAAACGGCTCATTTTAAAGATTGCATGAAGGGGGGAAGGAGCGGAGAGAGCGAAATCCAAGCTCCAGCTCTTAATTTATCATATAAAAACGTCAGGAGGACTCAAATTGCCTGCCTGACCAGCGTGACAGAAATGGTAATATTCGCATTTTAATTGTCCACAGAGCAGCACGGAGCCTGGTGGCAGATTTATACTCTATTAAAACCTCACCGCTGCGCGTTCAAAATGCAGCTTTATAGAGAAAGATATAWAAAAAAAAGGKGGGGGGGRGAGATAGGGAGCGAGCACACGCGAGGAACGGGGCGAGAGGTAGAGGGAAACGTGCCGGCAGAAGCTGTCGCCGGCTTTGGAGGCCAGAAGCCGCCCGAAGCCACCGGCTCCTTCCTGGGGGCCGCCGGCCCCGGCGGAGCAGCGGCGTCCCGCAGCCCCGCTCCCCGCCGCGCGCGCTGGGGACACTCACTGCAGAAAGACCTCCTTCCTGTTGAGGAACTTGAAGAAGGTGGGCTCGCAGACCAGCCCGCGCCGCTGGCAGGTCTCCGTGCAGGCGTGCCGGCCCTCGGACACCCACACCTGCAGGGAGCGCGCGGGGGGCCAGGCGCCGGCACCGCCCCGGCCGGCCTCGGGCGACCACACCAGGTGCGTGGCGTTGGGCGCCAGGGCCAGCGGGCTCCGGGGGCTTTGCATAGCAGGGCTCTTGGGCTCGGCAGGAGACAGYGCGGCGCAGAAATCCTGGGCGGGAGAGAAGACGGAGGGGTCAGCGAGCCCGGGAAGGCCCCGGGAAGGCCGGGCAACGGCTCGGGGCGCGGAGCGCGCACCTCGGGGCGCAGGCCTCCCGCCCCGGCCCGCCAGCGCCGACGGGCGTCTCCACCGCAGGAGCCGGAGGCGTCCTCCAGCTCCTCCTCTCYGGCGGCTGCCTCGCTCCCGGCGGCAGAGACGGCCGCGCTCCGCCGCCGCGCCGGCGCCCTCCGCCAGCCTCCCCGGGGTGCGTTTCGTTTCTTTCTCTTTATTTTTTTCTTTTTGGCGGTGCACGCCAGCGGCCCCGTGGGAGCAGAGCAGAGCTGGCCGACCTGGTGCTGGACGTAGGCGTGGATCCGCTCCAGCATCCCCTCGCAGGTGTACTCGTAAGGCAGGTAAGGGTCCACCTGGGGAAGAGGGAGAGCGGCCGTGCGTGAGCGACCGCGCCGCCGCAGGCGGGCTTTCCCGTCCCCGGCGTCGCTTCTCCCGCGCTTCCGCTTCGCGCCAGAGCTCGGAGAGGCCGAGAGCGCCGCTCGCTCCTGCTGCGGTCGCTCCTCACGACCACCGCCGCCACCGCGGGCCTCGGGCTCGCGGCGCCGTTCGGAAACCTCTGCTCCCGTTTGGAAGAAAGCTAAAACCGGAGGAGGAACTGCAAGACGGMGCGCTTGAGAGAAGCGGGGCGAAGGATTAACTCGGCTTCGACCCGAGCAGCGCTTCAAACAAGGTCATCCCGTTCCGTTTTGGGGTGGCTTTTCCTTCTTTCTTTTGCGGGTTATAAACAAAACCGCTTCGCGGGCAGCCAGTCCCTTCAAAACGAGAATTTGAACCATTTCAGCCCAACAAAGTTTCCACCAGCTCAAAAGATTTTGTTCGGGCCGTTTGCGCCCCGAGCCGGGGGCTGCGCCCGCACGGCGCCGCGGCCCCGCGTTCCCACCCGGGCGGTTTTCCTGGGCATCTGCCCGAGCTGCCGCAACCACGGCGCGGTGGAGACGCCGCCGGCAGACGCTCGCTGCCAACTGCCACCGGGCAAAATCAGCAACGACAACGAAAAAAATATATAAATAAAAAAAAATCAGTATTTTGCTGCGAGTCCCATCGCTTTACTGCTGCAAACCCCAAAGCAGCATTTTGTCCTTCCGAGCATCGCGGGTCGGGTCCAGCACGTCCCGCTCCGGCGCCGCGAAAAACCCTCCCCCTGCTCGCTGCTCCCGCCGCCGCCTCCCCGCTCCGCTGCTATTTATACGCGGCCGGCAGCTCCTTCCCTCCCGGCTCCAGACGCCGGCGTATTTTTAGCTCCGGTTACGAAACGCCGCCCGTCTCCCGGAGCCCGCTGCGGCCCGACGGGCAGAGCCCCCTCCCGCGGGTCTTCGCTCCCGAAGAACTGATTTATTTATTTATTTATTTTTAAGGAACCCTCCCTGCTCCCAAAGGAGAGGTTTCCCGGCTCTCACACCTTTTTTTCCCCCGTCCTTCGGGGAGACACGAGCGCGGAGGGCGCAGCCCCTGCGAGAGTTACGGCGCCCACTCGGCTCCCGAGCCCGCGGCCGGGCAGAAACGCGCCCCGTCCCGCCGTGGATGGGGCTGAACCCCCCCCCCCCCGGCCCCGGTTGTAATTCAGACACTAAACTCAGCAAACAGAACCCGTTTCACCAAACCCCGGAGAGGCCGAGCCTCCCCCCCTCGGCACCCCCAACGCCGGCGGCGCGGCCCCGGATCCCCGCCGGGGAGACGCAAAAACTCCCGAGCTGCTGCGGGAGGCAGGAGAAGCGGCGCCGGCTTTTCCGCGCCGGGCCGGGGCTAAAGAGCCCCCCGGGCACCAGGGGAAGGTGCCTAGGAACTTATTTATTTAGTTATTGTTTATTTTATTAATCATCTCCATCGGGAAGCCCAGCATGGAAGAGAGGAATCGGTCTCCCTCCCTCAAGAGGGAGGGAAAAAAAGAAAAAAAAAAAATCCAAAAGTCATCGGACAGCTAAGTAGAAAAATAATACAGTTGTCTGCCAGCGCATAACGGCAGGCTGGGAACGCTTTAACCAGCTATTTTCACTGCGATGTTTAATACGCCGGTCTCCCAAGCACACTCTGAAATGTATAATTTTCCATTATGTTCCTGTATGTTTGACTGTAATATAATGAAGCCTTCTCCCTTCGCTACACCAGAATATTGGGTCTATCAAACTGCTCGCGCAGGGGCTGCTTTTGACGACGGAAAAAGCTGAAGCCTGGAAAAAATCACTGATTGTGCACTATTTGGAGACTTCTCATAACTCCAGCACAGTTCAGACTTAGATTTATAAAAAAAAAAAAAAAAAAAAAAAACTCCCTCCTTCTCTTGCCTCTAACCTCCGCCCGGGAGAGCCGCGGCCGAGCAAACCCGCAGCACCGCGTCCTCGACCCGAGCTCGGTGCAGACGGGAAACAGAACCACAGTAGTTTGTTCTCCTAACGCTAACGCTGAATTGAAACATTTCRAGGGGAAATAATAATAAATTGACAGAGATTACGCTGCGACACAGACAGATTTGCCAAATACTCTAATAAAAAAAAAAAATGCACCGTTTTTCCCTGGGGAAAGAAAAGGATTCAGCAAAAGAGTTTCGCTGAGCTCCGGTACCCRGCAGCGAACAGCGACATTAAACCGCCCAGCTACCGCTTTCTCCCCCTCCTTTTGCACTACATTTGTTTTCATTTCCTGCTGCAGCAAACATTATTCTGAAGACAAGATACCAAGGGATTCCCGAAGCAAAAGCCCATAATAAGACTCTTAAACTTGTAAGGTAGGTCAAGTTTAGGCTTAATTGCCTCGACAGCATCTCTAACAAAGCAGACCTTTCTATTRAAATAAATAAATAAAAGAGTTGCTCTGAGTTGCTCACGTTCGCTCCCCTCTTCTGTTTCCRGAGGATTTATATAACATCTTTAAAACAGCCACACAGGCGCGTTAGGGGATTAACCCGGGCCACCGCTTCACGGGGAGAAACACGCTCGTTCTGCCTTCGCTTGCCCTGCCTCGGCCGCTGCTCAGCTGGTTTTTCCCTCCTACCTTCTTCAACCTTTTTTTTTTTTTTTTTTAAATTCACTGCGCAGCGGGGTTTGGGGAAACTTCACCCTGGAGACCCGGGCGCAAGCGTCCATCCCTCCAGGGACCCATCGCGCCCCGCRGCGTTGCTCTCGGGGGCCTTCTCCCCCCTCCCTTCCGCGCTGCCAGCGGAGATGCAGAAACCCAGATCCGCAGAAGGCAAAAAGCTCCTGGACGGAGCCGAAGGCGCCGGGCAGAGGCTGCTTTCCCCTCCCTAAAGCCCGCGGTTTCCCGCTGATTTCTTTGGGAACGCCGGAAAGGCGCAGCGGGCCGCAGGCGAGGCCCCCGCGCCGCGTCCCCCTCTCCTGGGGACGCCTCTGCAGGCTCGCGGGGACAGCGGGCCGGGCGGCGCGGCCGCAGCAGCGCAATTATYCTCCATTTAAGTCTAATCGTGACACCGTAACGAACGTGAAAAACCACCACCGCTTTCCTACGTTGCTTCTGCTCCCTCTCTGCTCCTCTCTCTCTCCCCGGAGCAGCGTTTCTCTCTGCCCCCGCCAGCGCCCCGACGGGGACGGCTCAGCCCRCGAAACGGCGCTTTTCTCCCCTCCGCGGAAAGGGACTTTGGTTATTTGGACGGGGGCTGGCGGCGGCGGCAGGCCGGCGCGCGGCAGGAGCCCGAGCGGTGGCTCGCGCAGCGGCACTCCCAGCCGCGCTCCCTCTTCCTCCCCCTCCTCCTCCTCCTTTCCTTCCCTGCGTCCTTCATACAGAGACCAGTCTCGGGGCCGTTYCTATCAATTTGCTCAATACCAAAAAAATAACGATGAATAATTTAACGGGGGCAACGTAAGGAGGGTCGGTAGCTCCGACCGCACTCGTAGGGAGAGACCCGCAGGGTCTGGCGCTCGCTTCACGCCTCTGCACCGCCTCGACCTCCRGCTCCCGCGCCTCCTCCCGGCCTCCGCGCAGCGGATTCCCGGGGGCCCTCGCGGGCACCGAACCGCCCCGGCGGCACCAAAGCAACGCAGGAGCCCGAGTCCGTCCCCCCGCCCCCGCCAGCGGGTCCCGCACCGCAACAGCAGCGGCGCTCGCCCCGGCGCCTTCTCCTCGCCTTACCTGGGTCCTCATGATTGCTTTGATCGCAGCTTCGAACTCCTCCGAGTTATTGTAGTCGACGGTCCACACGTGCGGCTTCCCGATGAAGTCCTCGGCGTAGGGGTGTTGGGAGGACACCTGCGGGACGGAAGCGTCAGCCGTTTGCTCGCGGCGCTGCCGCCTCCCGCTCGCGAGCGCAGGGGGACGGGCTGCAGCAGGCGCGTTTCGTTCGAAAACACTGCACGCAGGAGCACGTCCAAGGAAGAGCATCTCGCCCGAACCCCGCTGCCCGCCGACGCCGGGCCGAGGCTCCAAAATCCTCCCTGGGCTGGGATGCCCGCTTGCCCTTAAAACGAGGCAAAGAGAAAATCCAGGCAGAGTTGCACTGCATTATCCGCTTTATTAATAATAAAAGAGTTAATTTTCTCAACCCTTTAACTTTTTAAAGAGTTCCAGCTTCGTCTAGATGGAACTCACGGTGACAGGCAAGCCTGGGAGGGGTTTTGCACTGCTGCAACAACGCAGAGGCCCCAGCATCCCTCTTATTTTGCAAAATGAAGACAAGGAGCAGCATGAACTCGGGGCTCAGCTTAACGGGGGAGCCTCAGCCCCGGGTTTGGGAGCAGGGCCTGGGGGAGCGTGGAGCCACGCAGCTGAGGGAGGACCTGGGGCTGCGTTTTGCCGCTTGCAAAGATTTCCTGAACTGGTGTCCTCTTTTGCAAACCAGCACCCAAGGCAGGGTCCCCTTCGTCTGAACACTCTGGACTGGAGAATGCACCAGGGAACAGACTGGGGAAAGGCGACCCCCCCCTTGCAGGTATCCACATTTCTGGAATCAGAGGAAACTTCTCCAGAAGCCTCCAGCTAGGCACTGCTCCTCCCCGGCTGGCCCAAATCAAGGAGCAAAGCGGGGCGGCTGCAGCCCGTCTGCTCGCCTCCTCGCACGCTCCCAGACCGCCGCGCCTCGGACTTGCCTCTCTCGATGTCGGCTTCCCCCGGAAGAATTCGTGGTTAAGGGAGCTGTGCGGAGGGTTGAAACGAGCCTGCAGGAAAACGCAGCCGTTGGCGATCGCCTCCAGCGGGGCAGGACCTTCGTAGGGGAACCCGAACCCAATGAAGAGCTGCAGGAAGCAAACCGCCACGCTGATGAGCCAACCTTGCCCAGATTTCCCGCAGCCCAGGGCTAAGCCCAAAGGAAACTCTCCCGAAAACCCCCCCGGTGCCCCTCTCTGCCACTCTGGTCCGTGTGCACCAGCCTTTGCTATTCCCTTTAGCTTAAACGGATTAAAAACCTCTTCCCCAGTCCGACTGATGCTATAAGGCCCCCAGCCCCCTCGTAAAAGATAACGGGACGTTCAAGCTAGCTGGAGCCACGACTCTGCTTGCAGTGGCTTGGCCGGTCATATGGATCCTGCGTGCATGGACAGCGCTTCACCAGCGAGATTCCACCCCAAAAGCGTTAGGGGGCTGGTGAAATGGGGTTGCTTCATGCAGACATTGGCTCGTGGCCACCCTGGGTGCACTTGCACCTCCCATGCTCGCTCCAATATTCCCATTATCACTGCTGAGGAACAAAAAAAGCACTAAAAAAAGCAACCCCCCAAACCCACCCACTTAGCAAATTAATTAATCAAACTTTGTGCTCCGTCCGCAGACGGTGCAAGCAGAAACTCAGACACATCTTGACTTGAAATTACGTGCTCTGCTCAGCTCCCGAGCACCCAGCCCTGCCGACAGCTAACGCGTCCCCCGCTCCCAGCCCTCGCTTTAATCGGATTTGCTTTCTCGAGGCTCCTCGGTCCCAGCTGCTCGCCTCCCCGTTGTCTGGCGGGGGCTTCGCCGGGGTCCCGCGGCGGCCGCCGGCTCTCGCCCACCTTCGCCTTCCGCAGCAGCTGCTGGAACTCGTGCTGCGGCAGGAGGCCGTGGTTCTTCACGAAGGCCGGCACCTCCGGCGGCCTCTGCGTCTCGTAGTACACCGTGCCGTGGATCTCCATGTACTTGTTGAGGATGGCCAGGAATTTCTCTTTGCCCTAGGGAGGAAGCCGGAGGCGGTCGGCGGGTCGGTCTCCCCCCAGGAGATGGGGGTCGACCCCCCAGGCCACGGCGCGGGGCTGCGGTTCAGCTTCCGAAGCCCCAGGTGGCTCAGGGGGGCTGCGCCAGCACCCGAGCACCGCGCCACGGGAAAACCTCCTAGATTTTCTCACTCGTGTTTTTTTCTATTTTGCTATCAGGAAAATCAGGGGACATCAATTTTCCTCTCTTGGAGGATGGTTGCTTTTGCACCCTGAAGCACCCTCACACTTTAATAATTTCCACGTTGCAGGAAATTTTGCTTCAAAAAAAAACACACAGGGAGCCTAATTTTGGCTGCCACATTTTCAACCCATTGCAGCGCTGCAACGGGTCCCTAAAGGAGCAGAGACCAGCAGGGAATAAGGAGGTAGAAAGGAGGAGTTTGAGGAGACCCTACACGTTGCCGTAAAGCCGTTCTGAACACCGTATCTGCGCGCATGGTCACACATCCCTGGACTTCCCCGAGGCTAAAAGCAAGCGCCACGTACAGAGGGAAGCTGCCGAGCATCTCTCCTTCCCGGCGGGGGGAAATCCTTCCCATTCGGCCTCTCCGGCCAAATAAAACCTCTGCTCCTATTGCGAGCGGGAAGCGGGAGCTCCACAGCAGTAGGAAATGAAAAATAACGGGAAGGGAGGTTTAGCCAAATGTTTCGAAATGTCAAAAAGATTCTGGTTTTTAGAGAGCGCGCTTGGTCCAAAGCTTGTAAATAAGCTCTCGGCTCCCTGAGACATCAAAGTTCCCACGAAGCCTTAGCTGCCGTTTCCTTCCTAGGCCTCCGGGGCACGCTATAAGCAGAAGATACGCTTCCTCCTATTTTATTTGCTTCCTCCTATTTTATTATAGGGGACACGGGGCAGAGCGAGCTGCTCCCCCAGGCTAACGCGCAGCATCAGACCTCGGCCCCGTCTCCAGCGGACCTGCATCTCACAGGTCCCACAGAGCCAAACCCAGCTTTTGCCCCAAACAACAAATTAGCCAAAACATGCAGTTTGGGGGAAGAGTGAAATTGGTCATAAATTGAGGCTGAAAGGATCAAACATCTGTAATGCCAAAGAGGGGAAGGGAAACCGTCCGAGGAAAGCCAAACGGTTCACCTTCCCAAACTGACCTAGCTAAGCACCAATCAAACTTCTGATTAACTACGAGAGGGGCAAGAAAAGTGCAACCAAATGTTATAGTTCCCCCAAAATGCAGTTCAGTGGGTTTCCTTTCAATTGAAAAAAAAAATCAGGAAAATATCCTTCCATATTCCACTCTCAGCAATATCCCCCCGTTTTCTTTGCTTGGCTGCAAGACCCAAGCTGTGTTTACTCAGCACTAAGGCAGTAAGACGCTGTGGCTTCAGCTTGCTTTGATACTGCAACCGCATCTCTTAGTTGACACAAGCCATGTCGCACTCCCAAAATCCCAGCAGGATCCCAGCTGGCATTAGGCATCGTGGCTAGGGCAAAGCCGGTAGAGTTGGTAATCAGGAAAGATGGGCACAGGATGGGGAT
Source organism: Rhea americana (assembly GCF_003343005.1). Lineage (NCBI taxonomy): Eukaryota > Metazoa > Chordata > Aves > Rheiformes > Rheidae > Rhea > Rhea americana. The sequence continues at coordinate 755,879 of NW_028186258.1, forward strand.
AAAACCACCTGCTGCATCAGTCTCAGCAGCCTGGGCGGGCCGAGCCCACAAAGAGGCAAATTCAACTGCTGAAAAAACCTTTTCCATCACGAGCAGACATGCAGAGTTAAAGCACAACAGCAGCTCTGTGCAATACAGTACCTGCAGCTGGAACATCCCAGGGTAGTGCATGAAGGGGGGAGGAAAAAAAAAATAAATCAAGAGACGGTGAGAATTTGCTCCTTTTTAAAATCCTAGAAGGAAAAGGACCCGGCTCACACCAGGTAAGAGAAGGGGGAGTTACAGCCGCTGGCACGACACGCTTGCCCGACACGCTACAGCAGGGCGGCTCTCTCGGGGAGCCGACGGTGCTGTTGGTCCTTTACCTGGTGGCAGAGCAGTTTTGGGACTAGAGGAACGGTCAAAGGCTTTTGCCCCTTGTCTGCTGGCTCAGATGTGGCCTCAGCCCAGATGAGCCCCACGTTGCTCGCACCTGGCTGAGCGAGGGTGAAAGTCCACCTCGTCGGCCCTGATCTCACCCTCTTTCCCATTTCTCCTAGTAGCTCTTTCCATGTGAATTAGCAGGATAAAGCTCCAACCCCAGGCACCACCAAGGTCCTAGCAAGGGCTAGGACCCACCATGTCAGCCACCATGTCAAGGACAGAGCAAGAGACTCAAAAGCAGAAACAAGCCATCAGGAACACATGCAGGAAATCACCGAACGACGGTCATCATAATTAATACGCAATATTATTTATACAGTATCATTAGCACAACCAGCCTATTGGGAGGAAGCATTGCCTACAGAAGAGCACGGGATCGGGCCTCAAGAACACGGGTGTAGCTCTTGCTTCTGATTTTGCCCTGCCTGCTTGGCAGCCCAGGCACCCGCCGCGCCGCTGAGGACACCCACCTTCCAGATGCTGGCTTCCTTCCCGTACACCACGGCCATGTTGCTCACTTTGTTGGACTTGATGAACTGCCTCTCGGTCCTGTTGAGCTCCTCAGACACAAAGCCCATGAAGGAGTTGTCAGGGGTGTGAGCTGTGAACACCAAAGGTGAAAGATATACACGTTTGGATCTGGCACAGGAACTACAGAGGTTTTCCGAGCATCCGGATCTGCTGCAGTTCAGATCCGGTGCACAAAGCTGCCCGTCCTACTCGGCTACTGCCTGGCTGAGCTGAGACTTGGCTTCACTTAGCACTCCCACTCGGGGCAGCTGAACCTGGAAAAGGTCATACACCTCCACAAGGAGGTGGGAAAAGTCCAAAAAAGCAGTAAAATCAAACCAGCAACCAAGGCAGCTTTGGAAAAGGTTGGTTCAAGGGAGGTTTTCATCTCTCTGCCTTCAAGTTCAGATATCTCTCTATCCCCAGAGCGTGGTTTTCCTGCCAGGAGGCAATGCCCCGTGGGGCATGCAGAGGAGGGCCGAGGCTGGTCCCCTGTGGACGCGGCAGCTCGTGCTGCAGCCGAGCGAGACCCACCACGCATCCCGTTGGACACCTGCTGCCGCACTTGGGCTGAAGCAAACCAGGCTCCAGAGGAGTCCTGGAGCATACAGGAAAAGCAGCAAGAAACTCCATCGATAGCAGCTAACACAACATAAACTTTGCGACTTGCTCGAGGGGCTCTTTAAAACTAAAAGGTGCTTTTAAGACTGTCAGCTGGGTTATATCCAGCCAGGAAGAAATGTTTGAGTTGCCAATGGGTCAGCAGGCTTGTTTCAGACCAGCAAGTCTCCTTTCCACTCCGTAGCTTATCAAATAAATCTGAACCACTGAGCTGCCTCTCGCCTCTAAATCCAAGCTGCCCTTTTGCCAGAGGAGCGGGTCTCAGCTGAAATGAAAGCACGCTGCGCCTAGGGCAGGAGGGAGCACGCAGGGGCAGACCCCAGCGGGCGCCACCATCCACCCATCGCCTCCTCGAGGTGAGGACCTCCTTCTGGGAGCGACGGCCTCGCACGGCCACCGCGAGCCCCCGGCGCGGCCCCGTCCCCCGCTTACGGAACATGGTCATGAACTGTGTGGGCTGCAGGTTCCAGTAGCCCCAGTTGGTGCGGTAGCCGCGCAGCGTGGCATACTCCTCGTGGTTGTAGGCCGGCTCCGTGCCAAAGGTGTCGATGACCCGAACGCGGCAGCTGGGAGAGGAGACAGCACCGGCGTTACATCCTGCGCCCACGCGTCCCCCCTCCCCTGAGCAACACGCAGCTCAGGGCGCCGCACAGGGGACCCGACTTGGAGAACCTCCCGCTACTCCAACAGAGACTTTGCCCCTCAGGAGACCTCCCATTTTAGGTCTTTCATCTCCCCAATGTTTTTGAAAATGATGCATCTCATGAAGAGTTGCTAATGCTTTCCCCAATATCCCAGGAACGCTGAGGCAGGCATTACCAGCACCAGACCAAGGAGAGAAGGGGAACATCAAGCCAGGGAAGAGAAAAACAAGCCAAATGTGAGAGCAAATGCATTTATAATAAAAGCAATAACACCGCTTGTCATTTTTCTCTCTAATAAAATTGTGTAGGATAGTGGAAGAGATGGGAAAAAACATAATAAATAGCAGGACTATCAGTGCTAAATTAAATCGCATATTTTCCCAGCTGCTGATATACCAGGGGATGATGACATTTGTCTTGATGCTGAAGGAGCCAGGGATGGGGCTCTGCTTCTTGAAAACACAAAAGCATCTTGCTTCCTTCTGTGGCATTCCAGCCTGCACCCGCAGGCTCCAAACATTATTTGGGAGCACGCATGGACCCGCAGACACATGCTGGGGAGGTTCTGCTTCATCCACAGTCTGCTAATGAGTTTTTGTCTGAACAAAGTGGTTCGTGAGGCAGCAACCTCAAGCTGTGTCAGTGGGGCTGCAGCATGGATGCAGCCCAATGCCAGAGGACCAAAGAGCTTCAGCTGTGCTCAACCTGCGTTGGAGACCTGCAGATGTGGGGGAGCAGCCAGCAAGGACAGAGGGGCATTTGCAGGTTGTGCAGCCTGCTGCTGATGGATTTTGCAGCATTTCTGGTTGCCCTTTGTCATTCAAGGTCATTAGCAGCCATCTCGGCTTGCTAACGAAAAAAATGTAATGTAAGAAAAGGGGGTGGCTTTGCTTACCTGTATTTCTTAAAGGAGAGCCCCATGTGCTGCTTCATCTGCTGGAGACCATGGTAGTCAGTGTAAATCAGGTCAAAAGGCAAAGGAATCGTCAAGGGACAGTTCCCCCGTCCTGGAGGTACCCCTAAATTACTGGGGAGAACCAGGAATGACTGATCAGCTCCCTCACACCATAAAAGCCCCATCACCAACCCAGCAACACAAGCACTCATTTCGCTGCCAGAAAAATCATCAATCTGCTCCCATACACCTGCCTTGAGCCCCCCATCGCCCACGTGCCCTGGAGACACTGGGACAGCCTTGCTCCCCCCATCCTTCCCCGGCAAAGCTCTCCGAGGCAGCGCTGGACGAGGCCGAACTTCGACGCTGCGTCACCTCTGGGGGCGAAGGCGGCTGAAGACAGGGCTATAGCTTCTCCTCTCCACCTCCCTGGGCTCGGGCTCGCCAGCCCAGCCTGCCTGCGCACAACACGACCTCGTGCCAAAGACACCAGATTTCATTTGCTCCCTTTGCAACCACACCAGCGACTCTTAGTCACCCCACAACAGGCCTGTGCAGCCACATCCCTCCCCTCCTCTCGCAGGCAGGGCTCCCCGCTCAGCACAGATCTTCCTGCCACCCTTCCACTGCACACGCGGATGCACCGTTTCTGTTACTCCCGTCCTTGCAGGGTCTGGCGGCTTCCTCGAGGACCCTAAGAGCCTCCTCCACTTTGGAGGTACTGCCTACTTGGCCGTTGCACAGATTTCAGTAATGTTTCCAACTTTTTGTGTCATGGCTGGAGCCAGACTTGAACCTCGCGGCAGCCTGATACCGGGTCTCTCTGAGCACCACTGCTCTGGCTTTCAGCCAGTTCCTTACAGCTGTACTCGAGCCCTCTTCCCCTAGCAGCGTATAAAATGCTTTATGGAAATCCAGATAAACCAGATTGACTGCAATGTTTTTATCGAGATCATCAGTTACCCTGCCGCCAGTGCAATATGTGATTAATCTGGCATGATACGAAGCTGGTAAACCTGCGGCACGTCTCGTTCCGTTTTCCATTACCTCTGTGAACCGATGAATCCGCCTTTCCAAAGCTCTTCCATTAAGTGTATCACTGATGCCAGCCTGACAGTCCATCTGCTTGTCTGGACCATGTTTCCTCTTTCTCAGAAAAATCCATGACACTTTCCAACTTAAGCAGGTGTCTTAAAAATCCTTGTTACATGTACCTGTGGTTTCTGAGTCCCAAGTTCGCTCAGGAGTACAAATGATCCGTCCCTCAGTATCAGTGTTCTTGTAATTTCTTCCTCTTAGACATTGTAATTCCGTCAGCTCACTCCCATTTTACTACTCCACTCTCCTCCAAAGACTGACAGCGACATCCTCATAGAAAACGGAAACGTTGCATTCACTTGGTCCATCCGGGCTTTGCTCTGCTCCCACTGTGTAACAGCCCCATTTCCTTCGTAGCTCTTTTCTTCTAACAGGGCGGAAGAATTCGTCTTTCATTTTGAAAGTCTGAGCTCAGCACAGTGAAATTTCTCCCTCAGCTCCTGACTGCTAAGATGCAGCTTTTCTTACACGTCCATCTTTTGCATTTTCTTCTGGGCTCTTCACTTATTCCTAGCATCTATTTGGAGATGGGAACTTATCCCACACATCCCTATAAGTACTTTTCCTTTTCTTAGGAATACGAGATCCAGTTAGTTTTTAAGTTTCCAGATTCTTGAAGCCCTCACGCTATGCAACTTCTCTTACTAGTTCTCTTACTGCATTTACCCCTCTGAAATTGGGACTCCTCTTTACAGCCCTTCTGGGTTTTTTTCCCTGTCACTCAGTGAAACTAGAGTGAGTCTGTGGTCACACAGTCCACGGGTCCTTTCTCTGAGGAGCATTTCTGAAAGGTCTTCTTCCCTTGCCCAGACCTATGACCGCATGTGACATTTCGTGCATCGATCCCACGGCTGTTCAGAGAGGACATCAACGCTCTTCCACCTGAGCAACAGCCCAATTATACCACTATCAGACACATTTGCTCTCCGATCTCTCACTAGCCCTCACCAACACCATTAGGTGCCAAAAACACTTCAGATATGACTAGCATAATTAGTTGGCCATTATAGACATGATACAGGGCTCTTTTCTGCTCCTGGCCACGGCTCCCTCAAGTGGCTTGCAAGCCCTGGAGCGCTGGACACCAAGACTGCAGTTGGCCTGGTGCACAGGAGAAAATCCTTCTTCTCCCAGCCCATCCCAACCTGAGAGCCAGGCAGACCAGTGAAGGGCCATCCTGAATCACGGATATGACCATGCCAAGCAATTCCTGAGAGTAAGTAAATGTGGAACTACATCACTCACCAATGCCAGGAAAAACACAGATTTTCAATTTAAGGCAAAGAGCAGCATTTGCAGCCGCCTCACTGCTCTTGTCACAAAGAATATAAGCATCAGCTCAGGGCAGATCAGGCTGGGTCAGCCGCAGGCGAAACCAGCTGCAGTTTTATCACTTTTATGGGCAATTTTACACGAAGCGGTTGATTGGGAAGATGACAGGAATAGAACAGCTCTCACCTCCAAGAGCCACCGCAGTAAGATAAATAGAGGAACAAAAAATCCCAAACCTCCTTGGGAAGCCGAAGTGGTTGCTCAGAAGGATTACATCCCCATAGCACCAAGGAGGAGACGTTGCCTGGTGGCTAAGAGATGACTTTGGAAGCTCCTCCTCACACTCTCGACATGCCAGCAGGCAGGACGCGGTCTCAAGAGATGCAGGCTCAAAGCTCGGCTCTGCCATGCCTTTGTGGCATGGCCAGGTAAATCCCTTTGCCATACCCACTTGGTTGTGCCCAGTTAACGCAAAGCCCTCGATGGCAGGGACAGCCTCTTCGGATGAGGGAATGCAATGGGAGCCTGGCCTCATCTGAATGCAGGTAGCCGGATGCAGCCCCTGACAACATCCAAATACTCTGTGCTCCAGAAATAAGGTGCTACTTCAAATAGTATTTGAATTTTGTAATAACGCAGGATATGGAAAAATAAGCCAGGGCCTGGGGAATCCCTGCTCTGAGGTGTGGTGCACCTGGGGGCTCTGGGCATCACTGGCTCTCTAGAGACGTGGCTCTGGGCGGCAGATCGCGAATCAACTGAAGTAAGGTCACTCTCTGCAAGGGGAAAAGCCAGCAACCTGGGTCAGGAGCGAGGAAGAGGATTTTTTTTTCAATGTCAGTTAAAATTCCAGAGATTTTATAGAGATATAATAACAAATATCACATTTCTTCAAGTACCTATTTTTTCCCTCTGTGGACATGCTGTCCTCAGTGATCAAGAACGCATACATTCAACAACTCCAGCAGCGCTGCTGCTGGAGGACGAGCACCTATTTCCTCGCACCCCGAGCGCAGAGGACGCGCAGCACCTTGCGCTCTGCTCCATCAGCAGAACTGCTGCCTGCAAGCCAGGCCTCCACGCGGTCCTGCAATATCCCCAGGGCTGTCCTGTGTGTTCAGACCTCGGGTAACCTCGCCAGGTCCACTCGTCCCAGAATACCCGTCCGCAGAGGCAAACCCCCTCTGTGTTAGAAAATCATCCATGATTTTAGAAAGCCCTAACCAGGCTTGACAAGGCACTACGGGAGACAGCAATCTGCACATCTCATACCAAAGCCTCCAAAAACTCTCTGGGGTTACATGTAACAGGACTGACTCTCCCGTTTCCCAGTTCGTCGCCGCGCTATGCCGCACGTCCTCTCTGCTGGCATTTCCTACTTGCCAGATCAGTTCATACTCCCAACATCCAGGCTGCAACTAGGAGTAAGTCCAAAACCAACACTAGAGCCTTTGAAGCAGAGCATCTCTCCGCATTTATCCCCCTCCATCCTTCCTAAGCACCTTTTAACTGCTGATTTTAGTATTCGAATCATGCAAACCATGGCTGTACCTTCCGGGTGGTGGGATTTTTTTCCTTCCTCCTTATTTAAGCATTCTTTATTCGAGCTTTCATCATTTGCCAGTTAAGTCAACTAATTTTCTACTAAACCCAATTTCACTCATGGCTGGAGTGAAATTTCCATGATTTTTCCTCGTGCCACGTACTATTAATGGCGCTTGAAATTATGCAAACGAAACTGATGAGCACAAACGCCTTTTCCGCAGCGAGTTTAGCCACGAGATTTGTTTTGAAAAGCCCTTGGTCCCTGCGCTAGCTCTGAAAAAACTCCCGCCCGGCAGCGAGCAAAGGGCGGCAACGCGCTCGCGCGCCCCGCGGCTCGGTCCCGTCCCGTCCCGCCGGCCGCGATCAGCACGGCAGCGCTGCTAAAGCTCGGCTCTCGCTTCCGCTCGCGACGCACCGGCCGGAGCGGCGCTGGCTGCCGTCCTCCCCTTTAAATCAAGCAAGAGCCGCGCTCGCCCGCAGCGCCAGCCCTTTCGCGCCGCTCTCGGCCAGCTGCCTCTAACAGCTGTGCCCACTCCAGAATAAATCTACAGCAGCTTCTTGTCCTGCTATTTCCCCCTTAGAGGTACTTTAATCAACCAAGGGACCCATTCCCTTCCTGCGCTTGGTGAAGGCTCTCTGAATACAGATGACTGCAGGGTTATCTTTACATCCCATCGACCTATTTTCAAATTAACCCAACTTTTCTGTCCAAGTTATCCCTTCCCCAGGCTGGAAAAGTCCAGCACTAAATTGATCTCATGGGAACCTGCTGACAGAGCGGGCCAATATCCTATAATATATCTAATCGCGTCTCGGCTGCCCGCCTCCGCCGTCATCAGCGAGCCGGAGCGCGGCAGCGGAGGGGGAGAAGTGCTGCGTGCCGAGCCTGCAAAAGCAGATGTCTTCCAACACTCGCCTTCCTCCTCCTCCTCGCAGCAGGACTCCCCAGCACTGAGAACAGCAGAGCAAAAAGAAAAAAAAAAAAACAGCTAAAGCCACTTCGGGGTTTCGGCGCCTGCTCTCCGCGCGGCCGACGCACACGCGGCGTGTGCTGCTTCCTGCAGAGGAGCAGTCGCCGCCCTGACCTTCAACACCCACATCGAAAAATTTGGCTCCCATTTCTAGGAAAAGCCCATAGACTTGTCACCGACTTTCCAATGTCTTTTTTTTTCTTTTTTAATCAGCGAGGGCGGTATTTGGGCTGTCCCACACAGCCTGCGGTCTTAGGGGCACACAGTGGAGGAACAGGTCTCGGTTTTTGCAGGGCACAACTCTCCAGCACAGGTTTGCGGGGGTCCGCCGGCCCAGCTGCCTGCACCTTCCTCTCCCTCACACCTGAGCCTTCCTCCAGTACAGAACCTGGGCTGACTCCTTCGCCGGTTTATGCCCTCTGCTCCTGCACTACCATCTCCCTCTGCTTCTCCCCGTTTCCAGGCACAGTGCTCTTACCCACCGGGGCTGGACCCAGCTGCACAAGCAACTTAAAGTGCAAAGGGGAGCCTGAGAGACGAACAGCACCTGCTGCACGGTCTTGGAGCCCGGATCTTCTTCCTGCTGGAGAGGACCTCAAAAGCAAGAAGTTTTAAAGAATTTATAGCATTCATATGAAGCCTTCTGCAGTGCTCCCTGGGCACCCAAACCCTTTCCAGCCCATGATCGAGGCTGTATGATGCAGTCGAAGCAGGCTGCAGGCAAGGTTTGGCAATCAACCCACTCATTCCTGAGGTTTTCCTGTGCCATGGCAGGAAGCACGCTCACAGGCGCCCGGAAAGACGGCGGCACTTGCCGGAGACGCTCGCAGGAAACGGCAACACCACGTCCCTGCTGCTCCCCTGAGCCCGGCAGAGCCTTGCGAGATCCCCTTCCACCGCCGGCTGCCCGAGCGGGCATCCTTCGCATTTCTCTGGGCCACAGAGATAAGTCACAAGGAACAGAGAAGGATGCTCACGTCCCCGAAGCAGAGTGAAACCCTACGGAAATTGGGAGGCAGCCCTCCTCCGGCGCTGGTGGCAGAGCTGCAACCGGGGTGGGCTATCTGGTTGAACTGTCACCAGCTTTGCCAGAGCCTCCAAAACGATTGCTCCCTCGTCCCGGCTCCTTCCCCGACCTCTCCAGCTCCGGGAACTCGCAGAGAGGGTCGATGCTGCCTGCGCACAGAGCACAGCCCCTCCGCGCGCCTGCAATAAATTACACAGTATTATATAATAAGTGTGGATAACCTCTGTAATAAAGCTGGGGTTTTGACAATGGGCAAAGAATCCAGCTCCATGAGTCATCATTTGGCTCCAAAATAAACATATTTCATGAAGAAGCGCAATTTAACAGCTCAGTAATTCCTACTAATTTATGCACCTTCCTCTCTCGCAGGATGAAGCCCTCAAAAGTGGGAGAAATCCCTCCCTGTCACTCCTCGCAGCTTATCTGCAGTCCTCTTGTGGGAGCTGTCAGCAAAGCTGCCTCCCCGCAGGAGCCGGGAAGCTGCTGTAATTAAAAGCAGCCGCTTTCGCCGTTGCCCCGACGCTCAGGGCTCTCGTTTCGCCCTACCTGGCTTTTCGTTTTGGACCTCCGTGGCTGTGAGAGGCCAAACGGTGCAAGAGGGCTCGACTCTGAACTCCAACCAACTGCAGTAATTAGCGGCGTTCGGAAACTCTCTCTGCCCCACGCACGGCTGCAGCAATCAGCTCTTTCTGCTCAGAAGCTGGGCAAATAATCAAGCACCCTCCTGAGGAAGGCAGTTAAACATCTGGGCTAGTCCAGCTAGCGGCAGAAGCTGAGCGCGGCCCTAGCTGCATTGAGCTGCTCCATAACACCTGCAGCAGCTCAAAATAAAGGATATTTTTAGCCAAATCTTCAGTGAGTGCAAGTAGAGCTAAGCTGATTTCCACCAGCTAATGTCCTGGACCCCTGGTTACCCATTGCCTAAGGTATTTCCAGTGGAAACGTGTCCTGATTAAACATGGACTGGAGAAAACGGTCCCGCTTAGACACACAGTTGGGCGCACAGCGTTTGTGCAGCCCCTTGGGTCAGTCTTTGCCACCTCTCCCTTTGGAAGGGTTTGCAGCAGTCGAGTACCTGCAGTCGGGGAAGCATCCTCAGCTCCCAGCAAGCCCACGCAACCGGCCGCTGTTGCAACTTGCCCGGTTGCAAACCGTGCTGCCAACTGGAGAGCAAAAGCTTGAGCCTGGGTGTTGCTCTGTTTTTCCCATGAACAGATGCAAGACAAAGATGGCTTTTATCTGCCAGAAAATAATTGGAAATGCCTTCATCTGGACATTGTGTTTCCGTTTGAATGGCCCCTTTTGTAGTCTGAGTACACCTCGGCGGCTGCAGAAAGCACAGGAAAATAGCAGCTATAATTAAGTACGTGCCAGACAACGCGACTAGAGCCCTGGGAGCAGGAGTGTTCGCTGGGAAGCTCCGGAGCAGCATCTCCTCTCCTCTGGAGCTCCTCCGTGCTGCTGTGCGGAGCAGAGCCCTGTCCCACCACGGCACCTGACTCCAGCCCAACCACGCAAGCCTCCATCTCCTGAACCACACACTGACCACCAGGAAAAGTCAACACTGCAAACCAGCAAGTAAAGGTCTGCAAGTATGGGATATAAGCAGCTGCTTAAAATTAATTGCCTTGCCAGGGCCCATATTACAAGTCCAGAGCCTGACACCAGAGCAATTAAACTCCAAGAGCACTTCGTAGAGCCCTGAACCCACGAGGCATCATATTCCATTTCCTTCGACTTTCTGTCCTTCCTTATGAGCAGTTAATTTTGAGGGGGCAATTTCGAAAGCACTTTTCAAAGTCACCGAGATCAATACTCTGAGGCATGTTAGCAGCTTGCAGAATTGCACTCCACTGTTGGAGGAAGGAGGCGACCCAGTGAGGCCATGGCAGAGGAAGGCCACGCACCCAGGCCCGCACACATCCTTCCTGCCGGCGAGGCTCACGGCGCCCAGCCCAGCTGGCTGCGTAGCACCAGCGCTTGGGAGGAAGGGATCCGTGCACCGTGCAGCCAGCAACTGCTGCAGCTCTTGTGCCAGGAGAGCCACCACTCCTAACACACTACTGGTGGTCTTCTAATCTCCATGGCTATCCTGCCTTATTAACAACCCAGCTCAGGTTTTCCAGGCAACCTTCCTTTTCCATCCTCGCCTATCTCTCATGCCGAGCAATTCACATATGCACGTTGGGCTCGGTTCTTATTTCCCTGGAAGTGCCTTTTGGCTACCAAAGCCACGTCAAGGGCCTTCAGCAAGAAACAAGCCTTCATATTCAAAGCCAGTGGGGTCCCTTCCTGGACTAGAAATGCTGCCTTCTTCCCACTGTCCCTGTACACCTGGCACAACATTTTCAAGGAAGACAACTTGTAACTAATCAGTTCAGCTCAAGGCTTTTGCAGCTAACTGCAGCAGGTATTACAGTCTGCTAATGAATGCCCAGCAATGCTTTGCATCAGCCACCAGAAAATCATGTGTTTCACCTCCTGCCCATCAAGATGCATCAGAAGAAAGCTACCAAATTCACTGAGAAATGCAAAAGAGGACAAATATCTGTAGTTAGTTCAACCAGAGGAGAAGCAGCCTCTGATAGGACATAGCAGCACAATTCACAGGTTTTGAAGCTCCCAAGAAAAGATAAGAGAGATTTGTCATCTTCCTTGCAATTCAGTAGCCCCTGAAGTTCATTGGGAAGTACTGCCTTTGAAATACAAGGTATGGCCAACCCAGAAGCATCTGCAGTCTGGGCAGGCCAGGCAAACAGCAGTGGGGAAACACGGAGAAGTCAAAGGATGAGACTGAGGGCACACAGCAGGCCAGTGGCATGGTGAGGAATACAATCACCTTTCCTGGCTCCCAGCGCAGTGACTTCAGATGTGACTGTGTGATCTTTCCTCTGCAAAAGGATGAGTGATTTGATGAAGACCTGAAGCCCATTCTGACTGTCCCACAGAAAGCCAGGGCTGAGCTCAGTGGATCTCATAGGGGTTCCAGGCACTCGGACAGCCACTCACTAAGCCGTAGAGCAAGTCTGCAAATCCTCAGAGTTCTTTATATTTGCTCAAAATTAGCACTCATCCACAAAACCACCTGGGAAAGCACAGTTTAACACCCTGTGCTATTTACTATTTGCAATTTGCCATCTGCTCCTCTCCCAGTTAGAGTATTATCCTTCAGGGGACAGATGCAATACAACACGATTTCAGCTGACCAGCATACACCGTCATGCTCCAGATCCCACAACCACATGTGTGGACTCTTTTCATTTCCAACCCTTAGCAGGGTCCTGTCGAGCACCCAGATGCCCCAGCACGGACCAGAACCTCTAACTGCCAGCTTCTTGGGTCAGATATGATCTTTTCCTACCGGCCTGCATGATCCCCAGCATTTCAGATCCCATCCTGACCAGCGCCTCCGGGCACTGCTGCATTGCAATCAATATACACACTACTAATGAACAGCTCTTAGATAACTATTGGCTGAAGTGTAGACATGCAAACCTTTTAGTGATCCCTTGCCAATGATCAATACACATATAAAAATCAGCTCAGAAATTTGGAGAGACAAAAATCAAACTAGGAGAGAGGCTATTCTGTGTTGAATAATTTATGGGCACCAGCTTTTCAGCTGTGAAGGCTGTGCTGAGCAGGAGAACTTGCAGCTCCAAGGCCTGGAAGGAGCAGGGGGCTGCCAATGAGAAACAAACGAGAAGTGGAAGCAACACTCTGCATTTCTGGGGTAAAATATCCCTAAACCTAGAACTTGAGTTGGTTATTGCTAGGCTGCAACAAGACCCAAGCCCCTGTGAAAGCTGGTGCTGTTAGAGAGGCTTTGTCCAAGTCACCAGCGCCAACATCTGAGCTTCTCCCAGCTCCGCCTGTGACATGGACCTCATCACCACCCATGGTGGCTAGGACCCATCCACTTGTGTCCTCAACAGCCAGTGGATGGCCCCTGTGCACCTCTAGCCTAAAACAACCTAATCTGCTGTCTGCCATTGACTGGGCAGCTGTTGCATGAGCAATCATACTTAAGTCCTTGTGCAGGTATCTCTGGGTGTTAAAGATCTAGGTTGGACTGCCGCTTGGCCAGCATGCTCAACAAGGCCACAGAGGAGCCAGGAGCTCCCTCACCAAGCAATTAACTATTAGCACAACTCATTATTAATCAGCAATGTTCTGTTAAGCCTCCTCCTTGCCTGTGGCAGTGCAAAGACTTATCCCCGCAATCCTCAGAGCCAACATCTAATGCTGCGTCGACCTGACAGCAGGGACATTTCCAAAATATCTCCTCCTTTAGAGATATTCAAAAGCTGTCTGCACACAATCCTTGGAAATGTGTTCTAGGTGACCCTGCAGGGAGGTTGGAGTAGTTGATCTCCAGAGGTCCCTTCCAACCTCAGCCCTTCAGTGATTCTGTGACAGGGTCGCAAGCAAAGTGACAGATCGCTGGCATCTCCCAGCCCTCTCTGCAGGAGGGCTCTATCCCACCACTGCTGCAGGACAGGCACACACTCGCCAGGCCACTGTGCAAGTCCATGACAGCACAGCCCTTGGTGCAACGAGCCCCGACGAGCATTTCCTGGTCGCAGCAGCCCCACATGCTCAAGGAGGCAGAGTAGTTTTGACTGCTAGAACAGAGAGCAGTTAAAAGGCTGGGCAAGAAAACAGCATTGGGACAAACAGTGAGGCAAGTAGGTCATGCTGGAGTCTCTGTGACTTGGCCGCTCCTCAAGATAAGCCGTCTTGAGGAGGCAGCCTCGTTCACAAGCCGTATTTCATGGCAGATAACCAGAGCATGCAGCCACAATCCAGATCCCTTGTTCCCAATCCCAGCTAAGAAGGGGAACAGTCGGAGCTGTCATTCACCGCTTCCTTCCTTGGCATCTCAGGAGACACGTCCAAACCCACGTAGGGATAGAGAGGAGATTTCATTAGAGCTAGCAGATGCTTGAGCCCCTACTACTCCTTAGAAAGGCAAAACACTGCAGGCAAGGCAGCCACTCTCCAGAGCCGATCACCGAGGGAAACGCATGCTGCAAACTCCCCGGTAAGACTGAGCCAACTCCTTCCCACCATTAAACGGCCACCGTGAGGCTCTTCATTAAAAAACACAAACAAGAATCGCACAACAACAACAAAACCCTCCCAGCCATTAACTTCTTTCATCCTCGAGTACATGGATATTATTTAGCATGTCAATTTAGCTCAGCACGCAGTGCAACCCAGCAATCGCCGGGATGCACGCCTGCCTCTCAGAGAAGCTGCTGTGCTCTGCATTAGGACCAGGATTATTTTTTGAGTTAATTAGTTGGGAGCTAATTCTGTTCATTAATTCTGAATGCTGCAGGGGCCAGGCTGGATTTTGTGCATTGTTTTTTCCAGGATTGTTATTTTTCCCTTCCGTCTTCAATGTGGCTAATTATGCGGCAGATGCTGGTTTCACATTGCCCAACATCTCCTCTGCCCATGAGGCGACTTCAGGCTGTGCTTGATTTGTATCCTGTCATCACTTGAATCTGCACCGGCACTTGCCCTCCAACTTATGATCTCTCCAAAGAGGAGAGGAAAGCTCGTGAGGTCCTTGCAGCCGCTGCCAGGACCCCGTGCAACGAGTGTGGGGCGGCTCCCGGGGAGGGACCCCTCAACGCCTGCTTTCCCTTGCAAAGGATGTATGTTATTTTTGGCAGCCCTCTCTGGCTGGGCAGGAAGGGAGGGAGGGAGGGAAGGAAGGAAGGAGCAGAGTCACCTCTCAAACAACGCCAGCGAAGCCCCGGGGCTGTGCACAGCCATGCACGCGCGGCGGGGAGAACCAGTCAGTCCCCAGAACACCTGCATCCTGAGGCCACCAGCCCGTAGGGACACTCCTCAGGGGACGGTCGAAGGAAGGAGCCTTTCCCACACCTGAGCCAAGGCAGGAGACACCACATGCTGCCCAACACCACCCAAAGGCAAAGCAGCACCTACCTCTGCAGTTCCTTGAGCGAGACAGTGACCCGCAGGCTGTGTCCCAGGAGGAAGAGGGCAGCCAAGATGTCAGCCCACTGCACCATCTCCCCCAGCGGGCCCCCCTTCAGCACCCGTGGGCTGAAAACATCCCCTGACTCCTCCGTCAGGAAGCCGATATGGACCAGGATCTGGTGGGACAAGGAGAAGCGATGAAGCACGGACTGCTGCCACAAAGGGTGGCGCAAGTAGAAACACGTGTGCTAGTGGGGAGGGTGGTTTTGCCAGGCTCTGGTCAGAAAGGAGTTACAGTCCCTGATTCACTCCCGGCTCCTTATGGGGGCCTTAATACCCGAGGGAAATCACTCAGGTGTGAAGACAAGCAATGCATGTCTAATGAGTAAAGACCCAAAACTCAGTGGCTTCCAGATGCCACTGACTGGCTCACTGTATCTCAGGACCAGGCTGGTTTTCCCAAAGTCCACCAGGGACTGGCTCATGGACCAGTGGCTGAGTTTCACTGCAGGAAGGCATACAAAGGCCAGGGTAAAAATTGGAAAAAAAAATATCATTTAAAAAAAAATGTAAAAATGTAAACAGGAGGGCCAGCAACCTCCAGCAGGAGAGGTGCCAGCCTTTCCAGCCTTCTTGCTAGCTGTTCACCCAGCTGGACATTTCTCATACTACCAGGACCTATCTCCAAAATCAGCCCATCTTTCGACCAAGCCAATCTTGCGGTGGTCTGAATGCAGAGACATGCCCATCTCCATTACGCCTGCAGTCCAGACCCTCCATTCCCACGTGCACCCCTAAATCACATTCCCTCCCAGGGCTCCCGGTTACAGCCCGCCGTGTTCCTGATGGTGCAGCCTCCCTCTCCCCCTGTGCAATCTGCTCATACGTGTTTCTGGTCCCTCTGCCGGCCCTTCAGCTTCTGCTCCAGGCGCCGGGCCGCCCGCAGCCACTGCTGAGCCAGGTGTCGGATCCTCTTCTTCATGAAGATGAGGGACTCCTTGCCTGTGCCCACCAGCTCCAGGAGGCGAGTGAGGTCACTCCGGAAAGCTGCCTAGGGAGGAAAGAGGCTTTGCTGTCTGAGCAGAGGAGAAGTGTCTGCGAGAAGAGCCTGGGGGCTCCTCAAGGATCACAGCAAGTTTGCTCTCCCTGAGCATCTGCTGCACAAGGAGCCCCAGCAAGGAAGGCTCTTTCCAGCCTCCAGAGCTGTTACGTACCATCTGGGGGCAGGTAAGAAAACCCGGGACAGGAGAGGAGAGAATTTAGGGGGTGTTTTGCTTTTCCCACTGCCTCTTCTCTTGGCTCCCGAATTGATGGACACAGAAAACTACTCAAAAAGGATCTTGAAATATAAATGAAAGTTCATGTCTGGGGCACATTGGCACAGCTGATCTCAGACCACCACCTGGAGCAGCCTGTAACACAATAGACCGTTGCACCAACTGTAAATCCTGCAGAGCTGACGTGACACCTCGTATGTGTCACTTGGCACCTTTCCCGAGCCACAGCCTGAAACCAGAGCTCCTCTGCCTAATGCATCAAATTCCCAGGGCCCTGTTGCAGGTGATGACTCTTGTGACACCCCAGACGTGAGAAAACTCATGTGCTGTCTCCAGTCCATCTTGGAGGCCTGCTGACACTGCTGTCTCTGGGAACACTTGACTCAGCAGCTTTAAATCCTCAAAAACCTCCCCGCACCGGGCAGGAAACAAGCAGCTGTGACCTTACCTGGCCCCTGGGCAGTGGCCCAGGTGAAGGCAAAGCTTCTGTCTGGTTTCTCCAAGGCAGGGGAGGGCAGAACCACTCGACTTCGCTGAGGTAGATGAGGAAGGAGCACTCTGTGCCATCCACGCCAAAAAATGCATAGCAGGGGTCAGAGGTCCACCTGGCCCTCATCCACTGCAAGGGAGGCAAAGAAACCTGTCAGGTTCCCATTCCCACTGGGATGCTTGGACACTGCCGTGGGAAACCTAGCAGCCCAGCACAATACTGGTGCATTAGTGCCTTTCCACATCAAGATCCCCCTTTTTCCATGATCTTTTTTTTTCTCCACGGAAGTTAAACCAAGGATTTAGGCACAGATTCCAGCAAGAAGGGGCATGCTCCCCTGGAGCACTCAAGGGATTTCTTCTCATCAGCTGTGCCAAGGAGCAAGCTGACCTGCCACTTTCATAGCCCTGGGCACAACAGGGCAAGGAGACAGCTCTACAGACAGTCCTAGGTGATGATTTTCCAGGGGATGATTTCCCACAGAGAAGAGCCAGCAACCCCATCACCGATCTATCATCCCCTGGAAGAGCTTTTGCCAGCCTCTTTCTAATTCAACTACAAAAACAAATCTACTCAGGAGACAGGACACTGCACCCAATATGTAAAACACACCAATCATCCAGACAGAAGATCGAATTACAGCCTTCCACAATTAAATTACATTCCGAATTCACTCAAATCCTGGAAGGAAAGGATGTCTAGTGCTAGAGGAAGGGAAAACACAAACCCCGGTAATGTTTTAATATACCCTTCAGTGTCTTTTTATAGAAACTCAAGCCCTACAGAAATCAAAGCAGAGTTTGAAGCAGGAGGCTGGGAGGGAAAGGGGGATGCTTTTAATTCATGTAAATATGCTCTCTGACAAAGCAATCATGCCCCAGGCCAAAGACCAGGCTGCATTCAGGTGTAAAGAGCACACTGTGGCAGGCAGGATGTAATATTTGAGATCAAGGTCCTTGTCACCTGAACAAGATGCTCTTTTGAGCAAGGCTGAGGTTATTCCCCAGATACTAGCTAACGCTCCAGATATTTAAAGAAGATGTGGCAGTGCTTTCTCCTCGTCATGCTTCTGTCATTAAACAAAGAAAACACAGCCAGTGAGGTCTGCAGGCAGAGGTAATCTCCTGGAGCTGACTTGACTGCTGCCTGCAAATCCTGCTTCTTCTGCCCTTTGGCTACTGTGGCTACAAAGCTTCACGCTACCAAAACCGCATGTGTAGTTATTCAGGAAAACAGTTACATTCTTTTAACAAAAGCTCCCAATCAGACCTCTGCAGGATGCCTACTTTTGTGTTTTCTCCCCACGAGGCAGCCATGCCCTGCCTTTGGCCAGCCACAAAAGGCACCTTCTGCTCTTCCTTCTTTGGTGGGCCTGACCTGGGTCCCATTTTAAAGGGCAGAGTCATTCTGGGAAACATTACCCTCTGCACTGCAATTCCCAGGTTAAACTCCCCTAGCTGCCTTAAGCCTTCTCCCAGCAGTTTCCACTTGAGGACGAGCCCTTCTCTCAGAGGAACCATCCCATCCCGAGTTAGATGACCACCCCAGCCGAGGAGGGAAGAGGTCCAACTCACCTCTACTTTCCCAGCACAGTCAGGGTACTTGGGGTCCCTGGGCACCTCGCACTGGTCTCTCCTGCCGTCCATCACTAAAGAAAGAGAATTTGGGAAGAGGAGAGCCAGGACATGCCAGCAGGTGCTGCGGGAGAGGCAGCAGGTGATGCGACAGGGCTGCTGGTCCCTGTGTGCACCCAGCTGTGCTACTGTGGGCTCCTGCTTGGCAGCACACACCGTGGGGCAGCAAGGCACACAGCTCTGTCTGATGGTCCTCTTTTATATATATATAAATATGTGTCTGTGTGTATGCGTGTATATACATGTATACACAAACATAAACACACACACACACACACATTTTGCTGCACTCTCAGCCTAAATTCCTAGGTCTGCTGCAGACTCCAGGTGCCACCTATCCTTGCTCCTCTTAATAAACAGTTTGCACAATCGAAGGAAGCAGTTGACAGCCTTTGAACTGTAAACTCGCAGTAAAAATTCTCCCAGGTGCTGCTGCTCACATGCTCCAGTGTGCCACCGCAGAAGTAGGACCCCCTCAAAAGGGGCACGTAAAGCAGGGTCTGATATGGTGCCTGCGGGACCTCAACTGCCCTCCAACGCAGATCAACACCATCCCCAGCATAAGGCCGATGAAACCAGATAGAAATGGTAATGAGAGCTTTTCTTCCACTGCTGTTGGTTTAATAAGACACTACCCCTCCTATACACTCTTCCTCTCCTATAACTGAAAGAGTTTCCTCATTAGAGATGAGGCCAAAGAGGCAGAGCAATCATCTCCCACTTGATGACGCAAGTCCCCAGCCTCTGTGGCCACTCAAACTGCAGCAGGCCAGGGAGCTGCACTGCTCTCCCAGCACTGCCGGGAGCAGAAAGGGAGTATCTCCCAGCTCTGAGTCCAAGCCCTCAGGCTCTGGATCCAAACCAGCAAACTTTTCTATCCAGGTGATGGTACTACTCCTTGACCCAGGGCAGCAAGGCAAGTAGGCAGCCCTCCACAGGAAGGCTGGCTCAACTGAGCATGGTGTTTAACTCTGACTCAGTTCAGATTTGCCACCACTCTTGCCCCTGGAAGGCACGAGTTTTCTCTGTGTGTTGACTCCCCAAGCTCTCAAGTCATCCTGGCCAAGTAAGGTAATGCTTTAAGGAGGAAGCCACCAGTGCCAGAGACCACACAGTGTGATTTTTTTTACCCAGTCTCCTTTTGCAGCCCTCCTGGCTGCAACAGCAAGGTGTCCTAGATGCCTTCAAGATGGGCTCAGTTCAAACTCAGGGCCTCCTTTCCCCTGAAGACGTGCTTCCTGTGTGCTGAGCTGTGACTAATTACAGATGGTGAACACATCCTATATTGGCACAGGAGATAACTTTCAGCCACTGCTCCCTCGGCCCAAGCACAGGCGGACATCTGTTATTCAGAGTCAAAGACTGAATAAATGAAAATGGGTCAGGGGCATGATGAGAGGCTCCATTTGCTCTGTCTAACATGGTGCTGCCAGTCATGCATGTATTTATGCTGTTAACGTTAAGCACACTCCACTCCTTTGCATTGGGAAATGGGTCTCCATAATAGAGATGGACATTAAATATTGATATCAGGAAATGAATCTATTGCCTGGCCTAGATCTCCCCCCTGTATCAAAGGGGACAGAAGAGGCTCTTTGGAATGTTATCCATGGCCAGAGAAATTAAAACCAACAAGTAGGTAAATATTTCATACCCCAGGGGTGGCCTGAGTGCAGAATGTGGAAGTCAGTCACAAAATGCTCTTCTATCTGCTACACCAGTCTTGGGTATTTTACCCTTATGTGTTTGCTGTTTCCAAGACCTTGGTTTTGACCCAGCGATGGAACAGCTCCAAGGACAAGAGAGGACAACACACTAAGGCGTTGTCACAGAGCCCAGAAAACGGAGCAGGAAAATTTCTCGAGAAATCATCAGCCCAGCCCTCTGGTGGCAGGACTGCCGACGTTAAGCCACACAAGATAAGGGTGCCAGCTAACAAGCCAGCGTGACAAGGCAGATTTCACCTGTCAGTGGGATGCCATAGAAGCAGACACACGGACAGGTATAAACTCCGAGCAAAAGTTTACAGCCTGGTCCACAAAGTCCTGCTCGTTTCTTTGAGCGTCATGGTCTGACATTCCCCTCCTACAGCTTGGGAAACCGAACAAGGGAAGCAACGAGACTTGCCCAAGGCTATCTCATGAGAAGGTCTGACTATTGGTAAAGCGACACCACAGCCAGAGCAGCATCCATAGAACAACAGATATACGTGAACCATCTCGAATAAAGCATAACCTTAGCCAAAACACATTTGTTTCCCCAAAGCAATACATCAGCTTGTGGACCAACATCTCCAAACTGCTGGTTGGTAGAAGTGAAGAAGCCCCAGCGGGATCATGACCTCTCTGTATCTCTCCATCATTTTAATTCTTTCCCAACAGGCAAGACAAGATTTGGGCTCAACGATATCTGGTCTGACCTTGTACTACATCCTCACAGAGTTATATTCAGAAGTCCTGAGAGGTCTGCCAAAGAGCATGAGATGCCCTACTTAATTTTGTAGGCAACAGCAAAGTAGGCAACCTCAGATCAGCATCCTTTCTCCTCTGTTTTTACTAGGCCTTCTGTGGTAGGTTTGATTAAATTTCACTATTGCAACCACACAGCCCGTAAAAGTTCTGGAGCGTGTAGCTGTGACCCGGGCACAGGCGATGGGGACTGCCTTGCACACTTACCTTTTCCATTCATGAGGCTGTTCCGGAGAATCTGATCTACTTTTATTGCAATGTCCGAGACATTTTGAGCTATAGCTTGGATCCTCTCCATCAAACTGGCTGCTGGCTGGAACCTGGAAAGAAAACAAATAGACCCAGAAAACATGATGTCTTCTTGTTGCAGTATCCAGGTTTGTTAGAAAGAGTCAGGAGGGCTTCCTGCTTCACACAGCAATCTTTCCTTGCAAGCTGCTGGCAGGTAGAGCTTAGCCCCAGGATATAAAGCAGGAATGCATCTTCCAGTATGTATCAGGCAAAGATCTCACTAGCTTTAAAGAGTTTTGACAAAAACTACATAATCAATTCTCTGCTGTTTTGTGCAGTGTGCTGATAAACACAGACACATCCATGTTTTACATGAGGAAATAAAATGTGCTGGCAAAATTTGTTTTCTTTATTTCAAATATGTTATTGTCTGAAAATCCTTTACTATGATTACTGATCTTGCAGTGCACGTACAAAACCATGGAAGGGGTAGAGGGACAAAAAAGGAGAACTAAGAACAAAAAATCCAGAAAAAGGTGGAAAGTGGAAAATGGACTAGAAAGCTAATAGACCTAGAGCAGCCTACAGACAGCCCCAGCCACAAAACAGGAGGACGGCCTGAACTGCTCTGATCAGTCCACCACGGATTTAAGCCAGCAGATTTCTACGTTCTCCGGCAATTCCCAGCCAACTGCAGCGAGTGCAGCATCACCGAGGTGCAGCCACAAAGTATCCCCTGGTGAGCACTCCTGGATCACACACACACGACCTTTTTGCTCAGGAGTTTAGCATTGCCAGGCCACATTTAATCCGCGAACAAATACAAGCTGGCCCGCAAAAGAAACGATCCAGTTGCCTCCACAAAGAGGAAGACAGCATTGATAGTTTCACTGGTTGCATCTGCCACATAATTGTGGAGGAGTTACCATCTTGTCCAACTTGCAGAGAGCAAGAAAGGCTGGGTACAGGATACCGAGAGCTTTACAAACTGCTCACCCTTGCTCCTCAAACATTATCAGGGTCAGCTTTGCTCCTACAACCAGGAAGGAGCAGCAGGCCAGGGCCGCGCGGGGCAGGTTCACAAGGCAGTCGCCCACCACGGCAGGGCTGAATGTGGCATCGCGACACGGGGTAGCTCCAGCAAAACACACACGCGTCTTCCTGCTAAGGCTTGAGACCAAATTCTACTGGTTTGAATAGCACTTACCTATATACACTGCCTATTGAATAAAAACTCACAATGAATACCAGTCTGGGTAAGCGGACGTCAGCCCCAGCATCTCAGCTGTGCTGGGTATCACCTGGGCTGGAGCTACACAAGTGACCAAGTGCTGCAAAGCGGCCTTGATGTGAACTAAGATCCAACGCAATATGTAGAAGAGGACAAGAACTCAATTCTCCAACAGCAAAGTCCTACCGGGTCTGACAGGGAGCCAGCTTTCCACCTCAAACGCTTCATTTGTCATATCCACTGCAAACAACGTCTTGAGTTCGGTTATCACTGTAAACAATTTCCCTTTCTGCAGCGTCTACATCGTAAGCTTTTTCTCCAGCTGCCGAGACCATCAAAATATACAGAAATGTCATAAGCGGTAAGCAAAAGCAAAAGGGCTACCTTGAATACTTCTGGCACAAAAATATTTGCTGATTTCAGATCCTTCCTGCTGAAGTTTTATGTTTGTTCTCAAGCAGATCAGTGAACCTGAAGGCGGGGATTTAAAGCGCCTCTGTCCTCAAGGCTAAAAAAATCCTAGTTTTATGAACCGATACTGCTTCAGCTGTTGATTTAAAGTCCGTTCTGTAGCAGCAAGCAGCCCACATTTTTCCTTCTGGCATAGTTTATGACCGTCAATACTGAACCTTCATTTCTCCACAGGGGACCACATATCCCAGGCTTTTAAAAAATAATAATTAAATGCAGAGGACACCATTGCCCCCAAGTAGCTTTCAACTTTTTGCAGAGAATAAACCCCAAGTCTCCTGGCAGTTACTTTTACTGCTGAAGGAGGGAGGCCTGGTAAAATATGGGCACAAAAAACCACCTGTGATGAGGTCTGCTTGTCAGCATGGCTCCAAGGAGATAAAACACTTCTGTTACGAGGGCTGAACAGCTTGGCCAGCCCTGAAAGCTCTCAAAAACCTCAGTTTCATTTT
The DNA here is from genome assembly GCF_003343005.1 of Rhea americana. Lineage (NCBI taxonomy): Eukaryota > Metazoa > Chordata > Aves > Rheiformes > Rheidae > Rhea > Rhea americana. Next base: position 779,094 of record NW_028186258.1, read on the forward strand.
GCAACCTTTTTTCCATAAGAAAGTAGCAATTAGACCATGAAGGTGATTCACATACACCCAGAAAAATCAGAAAAAGCTGGGATAATCAGTTTAGTAAGAAATACCCCAAGAATTCATTGAATTTACAGCTCATGGCCCAACCACCAGCAACTGAAGGGGAACATCCACATGGCAGAGATGGTTCTCTGGTTCCTCCATTGCTCCAGGTGCCAAGAGACAGCTACAGCATCCCCACTCCACCTTTCAGAGTGCCTTGATCAGCCCATGACGCAACTTTTACCTGCCCCAACACTTGATCAGGTCTAAGTCAACCCCCAAAAGTCAAGAAATTGCCCAAAGGCTGAAGACCACCTCGGTCTCCATCTGGCCTCTGATGACTTGAGTGGTGAGCTCAGCTAGGGCTGAGAACCAGCTCAGGCAAACGCATTCAAACGCGATCAGTACCATTGTCCTACATAAACTACTTTCTTCTGGGCTCAGTATCCCGGTCAGCAAAAATCCCGCTGGAGCTCCAGCCACAGCAGAGGTTTTCCCCAGCCGATGGATCCAGCCCTGCATTTACGTTGGCTTGCCCGGCTCTTGCAAGCTACAGATGTTCCCTTAACAAGAAGATTTCAAACCAGAGCCCTTTGATACAAAACATATGTTCGATCATCGCAGTCAGGTAACATTTTGAGTTCTTTGAAACACAAGCACCACGTCGCGTCAGTGCTGCGAGGCTTTCCACGAACCACAGAAGGGTTACCGATGGGGAAATGAAAACTGAAGTCACCAGAATCAAATCGAGAGAATGTTACACTCCCTTCTGCTATTTTGGAGGTGGAAAGCGACACAAAAACCATCTGTCTTGGATCCTTCCCATTGAAAACATCCCTTTGGAGCAAGCAGCCAGCGTGTAAAGCCGCACTCCCATGCCGGGAGCGCTGCTGGGCCCCGGCTTTCATGCTAACGCGGGCAGCACCAAGGCAGGTTTCTGCATTCACATTGCTGGGCAGTGGGATACGACTTGAGCACGTCATTTATGGTATCAGAGATGACAAGAGGGTTAAGCATAAGTTACTGGTACTATCATTCAAATGGTTTGTCACCTGGACAGAGGAAAGGAAAATAAGATACTTAAAGCAAAACCTCAAACACAAAATGGTTTTATGTAGCTCACCAGAATCTGATGCCCTATCCTTAGTAATTGGAAACACTGGGAAGGACAAGGTAAGTGGCTTATTCTGCCAAATGATAGCTAGCAGAATGGAAATATTTCAATGCCCTTCATCATTATCCAAAAATGGGAACGAGATCATCAACCGTTTATCCAGCACGAAAATCAGCCCGTGCAGAGAATCAGCGCAGAGCTGCAGACTCATTAAACCTCACTTAGGACGCGGGTACCTGCAGGAGGTAAACGATGCGTCGGCACTGCGGCGTTCAGCAGAGGGACTCCCCGCTGAAGGCTCCCGCTGGCGCCCACGGAGAGACCTTCCGCTACCGCCCGGCGTTCGCGCACAGGGGTTTCACGCACGGGACCCTAACGCCACTACACGCGGCCGCCGCGACGCAAAGCGACCTCTGCATTAGCGCAAGGGGTCTTCCCTTAAATACCGGCACCTACGGCAGGCAGCGCGAGAGCTGGCATCCTTCGCATGCTGCCCATACAGAAAAGCTTCACTCTGTTTTAGCTGGAACGCCGGCGCTGCTGGAAGAGGAACTCATTTCCAGCACAGGCAGCAGCAACGTGCTTTTGTCCCTTGTTGTTGTTGTTGTTTTTAATTTTTCTACAGTGACAATATAAATGGCACCGAAATAGGCTGGGGCTGTGCCAGCTATTGAAACTAAAGTAAATTGCCATAGGTTTTCTAGAACAATTTTTTCCCTGGGACCTTAAAACCGTTTACTACAGCAAATATAGCACTCTTACTTCTAACCATTAATATTGATTTCATCTTTATTATTTTCAGATTTATATTTCCCCATCTTGATTAAGATTCAGATCACAGTGTGGCTTATAATGCACCATATACAGTATTCATCTTGTTTCAAAAACTGCTATTAAGATATATCTTTCCCCATTGGCAGATCATTTGGCATATAATGTAGCTGGAGGTTGAGTTTTCTTTTACTTTTTTTTAATGCATTAATTCGGTTCCCCTCACTGTGTCTCTTGTCCCCAGGCCTGCAGCAGCAGCTCAGGCTCAGCCTGCTTATCCCTTTACAAGGCACTGTATTTTTATTGCCTTTTATAAAAGGGGCATTATGAAAAGATGAATCTCTTTCTATTTGTGCGTTGTCTTCATAATACAAGCCCTAAACATATCTGCGTGCTCATCCTATATTTCTTGCTATTAACAGCTGAAAGCCGTGACTTTGGAAAGACCGATACAGACGGAGGAAAGCAGATGTTTTGAAGATAACATATCACAAATGCACCATCCGCACAGAGCGGTCTACCAGATGATTTCAACTTTCTCATTACGATGTCTGTGCTGCCATTCGCCTTTTTAAAGGTTTGTCGTGCCCCAAGGCACGAGGCAAGATGAAGGGCAGAGCGGCGAGGACCGCAGTCGGGGCGCCCTGACTCGCTGCACTCTGCGCTAGCTGAGCATCCGAGGCAGTGCAGTCAGATGCCCTTCCCCAAAAAAAGGTCAGTCCCATCCCCGTGGCTCCTGGTATGGCAGCAGCTGGGTCACCCACGCAGGGGAAAGCAGAGCCGTGAGTCCCTATCGTGCCACGTCACTAAACTGGACAGGACGAGCGTGGAGCTGGGCCCTAGGAGCAAAGCTGAGGGGTCCTGGAGGACACCAAGAGCTGGGAAATGAAAAAGACCATTTCAAGCTCTGGAAAGACAGTGTGATTGCTCCTCTGGTGGACGAGGATCATCATCAATGCTGGAGGCAAAACTTCCTTGGGATCCACGTCCTTCTGCCCATCTCTTTGCACCCCTCCAGGCTCATACACGCAACCACAAAGAGGAAATGATCCTTGCAATCCTTACATCCCAGCATCGAGAAGAATCAAGGACCCCAGACTGCACGCAAGGGCAGGAGGAGAAAGCAGGAGGAGAAGCCCAGGGCCCTTGAGGGCTTCACCTGGCAGTCAGTGCTCTCCCTACCACCAGGTTACCAGTCCTTGACATCCCAGCGGACAACAAGAATCAGTGCAGGAGACGCAACGGCCACCGGTCGGTGCCCCGTTCAAGAGGATCAGCTGCTCATTGTTCTCATTTGACTTGTAATCTTGTTTTTAATCCTCATAAACTCCAGCGCCAGAGCTATTACCCTAAGTCTGGATAGACAAGCACTTGCTCGGTTTTACCGGAGGCTGGCAGGGAGCAAGGCAAACGGGAGCTGAGCACGGAGCACGCGGGCACCACCGAGGCTGGGACCCCTGGGGAGGATTGCTACCACCTCACTGGAAATTTATAGCAGTATCGCAGAGAAAAAAAGGCAGGGAAGGACAGACAACGTGGGGCAACCACGCGACACGCCGCTGCAATCGTCCTCCAACGCGGCAGAAAGCGGTGGCAGAACCCCGGCGCTGAGGCTCCGGGTCTGGAGGCAGGACAGGCTCCCTGCTTGCCTCTCCCTCCCCAGCACAGACCTGATGTCCTTTCTGGCCCCTCTGTGCCTCAGTTTCCCGGTGCTAGAACTCGGATACCGCTGCTCCACCCGTCTCTGCAACTTCCCTCGGACCCACATCAGAAAAGGCCCCGTCCAACTGGAAAGCGCTTTTATGCTTCGCCAGCAGCTCCATGCAGTCAATTGTATTAAAAAAAGAAAAATTGCAAAACAGTGCACGCTTCAAATATAATTTCTGGTATTTCTGTATTCTGCAATCTCTTCTATTATATCTCAGGGCTGAGACAAACAGCTCAATCTCTTCTCCATGAATATTTGAATGAAGACCTGCCTTCGCTCTGGCTGCGGTTGCACTCTTTCTGAATTCATATTGGGCAAATATCCTAGAAAACACGCTTCAGGAGGGGCACGTTCCTCAGAAACTCATTTTAGGCAAATATTGGATGATGCACGGGCAGACTCGTTTCCAAACTCCTCCAACGCTAAGAGTTGCTTTCAGCAAACCTTGGAAAGGAAACCTTGGCACGTGACTAATCCAAGCTGTCCCAATGACAGAGCGTATAATAAATACCCGGGCATTTTACTCACTAAAGTAGTTCAATTCTTTTTAATTTCAATTTACATTGGACAAAGTTTCTCACACAAATGTATTTACAGGATCAAACAGAAAGCCAGGGGTTGCATACCCTGCGGGAAAACTCTGCCATTTCAGCAAGCCGCCAATGAATTTGGGGAAAAATAAGATCTCTTCTTGAAAAAAATTGACCAATTTTCCAATCAAAGCCAGCATCACGGACCCATAACGAATAACTCGCACACACCCCACATACAGCAAGGAATTCGCCAACAACATATAAGCAAGACGGAGGGTCAACGGCCTCCGATCTGCTTCGCGTCGCGGGGCAAACGGGAAGGCGGCGAGCCCGAAGGCAGGAAAACGCGGAGCTTCGCCCCGCCGGGGAAACCGAGGCGGGCCCGCCGCACCGAGGGGCTCCCCGAAGGAAGGGCAGCCAAAACAGCCGTTTCTGCCCCCAGACTGCTATCCAGGTCCCTACAAGATACAGCGGCATAAGCCGCACCACACTTCCCCGGGCCGACCGGGATCCGCCGCTTCCCCCCCCCCCCCCCCCCCCCCCCCCCCCCCCCCCCCCCCCCCCCCCCCCCCCCCCCCGCTCCAAGCGCTTTCCAGCGGCACGCGGGCTCCTCCGCTGCGAGCCAGCGCTCCCCTTGCCCAGCGAGCAGCTCCCCAGGAGGCTTCCCAGGCGCTCCCAACTCCCGTCCCGCCGGCGAGCCGCAAGGGTTGCGTTCGACTAACGGGTCTGTCAATCCCAGGGCAGCACGAGCCAAGTCGAGGCCCGGCGAGAGCTGAAAGGGAGCAGAGACGCAGGCAAAGGCTTTTGCTAAGAAAGATCCTGGAATAACCCCAGGCAGGATAAAGCCCTCGGCCCTGCCAGCGCAGAGGCTTTCCAAGGCAGGTAATTAATCGCACTCCGCTTATTTAAGTCGCTCACTGTACTTTCCAAGCGGCAAAGCCACCCCTCACCTCCGGGCCGAGCAGAGGCGCGGACGCGAGCGCCCCGGAGGCGGCCGCGCTTCCGCGGGGAGCGGGAAGCGATTGATGACACGGATATTTCACAGAGCACATTGAGGGCTCCGGCTCCTTCGGGAGCTGCTCCGCAAAACCCACATCCTTACGATTTCGTTTGGGATCCGGCAGTAAGCGGAAAAGCACTTTGTGAAACTGAGAAATAACCCACGCTCGCCCAGGTGGAACTGCAGCCGGCTGCGCTCGCGGCTTTGCTGCGCTGGGAGACGAACACGGCAGTCGTGTTAACTAGAAAGGAAAAAAAAAGCTTTAAATTAAAAAAAGAAATCCCTTTGAAATCGTCCCCCGTTTAATTGTATTGCCTTTTGCTGACGGCTTCAAGTCGGTCGCTGGAGATCCACGAGGCAGAAGCAGCCCGTTATCCTCCCACGGACGGTTTCTTGATGCAGCATCAAGGTTTCGTCCTAGCTGCAGTCCGGATCGCCCCAGCTCGCTTCACCCAGGGCTGGGCAGCGGGGACGTAACGGCGCGGGAGGCTGCGGCGGCCCCGGCGCAGACCCCGGCCGAGGCTCCGGGGAGGCGGGAGGCGTTAAGAAACGCTTAGGAAGTGCTTGCAAACGCTGCTGGCACTTCACTAAGGATCACGGTATTAATCCAATATTCAGCTGGTGGGTAAACTCAGATACTAAGCAAGTATGTGAGTCAGGTACCAAGCTGAAGAGAGCCACAGGGGAATAAAACAAATAAATAAAACAGGTTTCTATGGGGGAAGTCGGGAGCCCGGGCTGCCCACACCCTTTGCTAGCTGCATCTGCCAGCGATTCCCCCTGCATCAAGCCGGACACGCGCCCGGGAGCCCAGCCTGGAAAGGGAGCGTGCACCCCCGGAGGGCTGTACCCAGGAGACTCCCCAGCGACGGCGCTTCCTCCTCTGGAGACACTTTGCACCAGGAACTTGACCTGAATCCAGCCCTTTGGATCCAAAGGCTGGATAAAAATGAGGAGATTATACAGGCACGAGAAGCGACTGCCCCGCATCGTTTGCTTTCTGGTCTGCTTTCCCGCCCGCTGCCATCACGTAGGCGGTGTAGGAGCCGTGGAGCTTTAGCCGGCTGCTGCCCTCCCCTGCAGGCACCAGCACGCGCCTTTCTCCTCCGTCACAACCAGCAAAGCACCAACTGCAAAAACAGCGAGAGCCCCACGCTGGGCGGCCTGCCCACCGCAAGGCAGCCGTGGTGGGGACTCCCTCGCCACGGGTCACCAAAACCCACTCGACTGGCCAAGGGGACCGCGACCACCCGGACCTGCCTGCAGTGACCAGCTCCATGGCTCCTGGGATGCTAGGTATCATAAACCAATCTGAAACGCAATATTCCTATCCTAAGCAATCACTGCCAGTTCACGCAAACGCTTTTAAGTCCGTCTCTTGGCTGCTGATGCATAGGAATTACTGTAACCTGAAATTACTGGTTCTTTTTTCACAAGAGTGGCCAAGAAAATCATCAAGTGTAAGCGAGCGCCATCCGGCCACCAGCATTAATAGTCATGCCCATTCCCCTCCGGCATCGCTGCAGTCCTGCTTACGCGTGCGAGCATCAGACAGCCTCGTGATGCTGAAATTCCCAGCACCTTCCATTACAGAGAGGTAAATTACATTTTAGAATGGTTAAAATTACGTTACTTAAAAGGCAAGACCATGAGCTCGCAGGTTGCCTGTACTGCCTTAACAGGCAGGTGCAAGCAGTTCAGTACAGCCCTAAATCACAGGCTCACGTGCTGTTATTTCCCACGGTAGGGGCAAGAGAGACTCGTAAGGAAAGCAAGGGAGGTAAAATGGAAACGGTACGGGAAACGCGGGGACAGAAAGCCCCTGGGCTGCTGGCGATCGCAGCCACGCGCGGGACAACGCCGGGCTGCCGCGGGAGCCAGCTGGGCGCCGCGGGGCAGCGGAGACCGTCGCTCCTCGCGTCCCCGCCAGCCGCTGCTCCCGCGAGCCCTCCGGCCTGCCGCCCGCAGCTCCGCCTGGGCGCGGGCGCTTTTCCAGCACTGCAAAATTGGTCTAAAGCACTATTTAAAGAAAAAAAATCTCTGCCGCTCTATTTGCTTTAGTTACAGGTTTTACAGGCCTCGGAGTGACAGCAAAATTAGTATTAGTAAAAGCTTAAAGCCTCTCTAAGCAAAAGTAAATGTCTCTTTAGTAAAATCAGCACATCACGATTTGAGGTCCTGATGACACCTCCCAAGGCAGCAGCCCGCGAGATGGATGCAGGATACTGCCCCGGGGGAGCCAGGAGCACCAGGCCCGCACCGCCAGCGCTTCGGGGCCGGGCAGCTTGCCGGCAATTCGTTTGAAGCCCTGCCTGAACGTATCAGGCTTGGATTTCAAACAGCACCTCAGTGGCTGCTGTCGCCTGATCTTTGCGTTTTGGGAAAAGGAGGATGGATAGGAAAAGAAAGGAAGAGGGGGAGAGAAGGGAGCTGGTGGCTCAGCGGCAGCATTGCAGGAGACCCAGACTCGACTCCTCTTACAACGCTTCCCAAGATCTTGGGCAAATTATATATATATACATATTTTTTTTTTTTTTGATCAAACACACATACTTTGCTAGCATGTGCAACCTCCTTAACAGCCACCGCTCGGTTATTTGTGGTTAACTGCTCCAAGGTTTAGCTCCGAAGGAGCCCGCACCTGCGTTCAGAGGGGACGGGCCGAGCGCGGACGAGCACAAGCAGCTGCACGTCTCCCCTCCCGGCGCGGGGAGGAAGCAGCAGAGGAGGGAGCAAAGGAATTTCAGAAATCCTCAACTGAAAGATTTCCCCAACAGCAAAAGGCCCGAGCCCTGGGGGGCGTCGCGTGCCCCCAGCCCGGGGCTCCTGCCGCCGCGCGACGCCCCGGGGGTTTTGCTCTGCCCGGCCCCGCGCCCGACTGACCTGTCCGGAGGGAAGCGCGCTTCGTCCCCTTTGTGGAAGTCGCTGCTGTTCTCCAGCCTGGCCAGGACGTCCATCCTCTTCATCAGCACCTCCAGCATGTCGCTCATCTTGCGCAGCACCCCGCGGGACTCCAGCGCGCCCATCACTGCAGCCACACAAAGAGCGAGCGAGACAGCGTCACGGGCCGGGCGAGAGACGGGCCCCCGTCGCGCCGCGCCGCTTCCGCCCCGGCCCCGGCGGCTTGGGCGCCTCCCGGGTGCCCGGGCACCTGCCGCCCCCCTCCCCTGACTTAGCCGGGCGGCTCCAACTTCTCCGCCGGGCAACCGCTGGCTGTCGACTAGCTTCAGCCCCGGGTCCAGCGCCCGACCCGCTTCTCCAGGCGGAAAACCTTGGTGCGTCCACCGGGTCCGTCCCGCTCGTCCCGAGCGCTTACGGGAAACCGAGCTCTCCTCAACACTAAGCAAATAGTTTGTCATTAAGCATCTTTTCATTTATTTTATTTTTATTTCAAACAAAGACCCACCTAGCCCAGCATCCTGTCTTTGACCACAGCCTTTAGGGGATGTTTAGGGAAAAGCATGAGAAACGGCACAAATACGCAGTGTCCCCCCCACCCCACCCCGCACATCCTCCCGGGGCGCAGGACACTCCTGTCGCAGACGAGACCCTTCCCTGCCCACTTGCGCGTCGGCACAAGTCGGCCAACGCGTCAGCTCGGCGAGCACGGAGGCTTTTATCGTTCCCTTCCTCCCCGCACGAGCGGGCGTTAATTTTCCCCCGTGCAGATGGCGAGGGAAACCGAGGCACGGAGCGAGGCAGGGCTCCCCGCCCCAGGCTGGAAGGAGTCAGCCGGCGTCCTCACGTGCTCTGCATGCTGGTCACCCAGCGGTGCTCAGCACCAGGTCCCTACGGCCCAGCGAGGCTCGGGAGCAGATCCACGGCGCTTCGCTGTCAAAAAGCGAGTAAAGTCCTCCAATACAGAAAACAAATCCCAAGGGATTAAAAAAAAAACCCAAACAAAACACCCCACACCCTTCACTAGGTTGTCTTTGCAGTGAGGACTTCTCCCTGCCGGAAAGCAGAGCTGTCACAGGACACATCTCCTCATCCTCACCCCCTCCCCCAAGCCCTTAAAGATGAATTTTGAGGCCTTTCCTCATCAACACCTATTTTTCTTGTTGCTGGAGAGTTTTTTTTTTTTCCTCCCCTCTCGTTGTTGTTGCTGTTCCAGAAGCTCAAGAAAGATAACAAGAGCGATTTGACATTTTTGGCAATGATTATTACATCTCTTGGAAAGTGTGCCTCATTAAAACCAAGAGCAAGGAGGAAAAAGTGCTGAAGTGATGGTTTTTCTAGAAAAAAAAATATATATATATATATATATATATATATTAAAAAAAAAAACGCAAGAGCCAGGATTAATTTGCCAACCTGAAGCGGAGTCCCGGGCACCCGCAGAAGCGCTGCTCGGCTGCCTGACAGCCGGGCAGGAGCCAGCAACTCCTATGGTAGGTCACAAAAAGAGATAAAACAAATCACTTTGCCCCACTGGGTAATGGCATTTTGCAGCACAAACCAGCAAGCTCCAGCCAGGCCTCCCTGGATACCCACACGCTGGGATCGAGGGCTCCTGCATAACTCCGGGGACTTGCAAGCCCATAAAGCCAGGGACAAAGATCCTCAAGAGAGTGGAAAATAGCTCTGCAGAGCATAAACCCAAATGCAGCTCAGTAGCATGGAAACCCAGCTAAATAGTTGTGCAAGTAACTTTTTTAAAAAAAAAAAACACAGCAAAAAGAGCTGCTAATTACCCTTGATAATCAGCAATGATGGAAAAGACGACACAAGTAAAACTGCTCAACAGATTAATTGGAGTTTGCTAACGTATGACAGGTTTTTGACAGTTTTCCTGAGTGGCAGACACTCTTTCAAGGCAATCACTGAACCTGACAGAGGTTTTCATAGCAGCACTATGAAATAATGATTGCAATCAATCATATCTTACCGGATTTCACGAGACATGCTGGTAAACACAGCAGAGGGAGGAGAATTATTTATGGTGCTTCAGAAGAGCATACAGCTAAGTAATTGGATGAAATCAGGAAAAAAAAAGCAAGAAACCATCCCCTAAGGGTGATGTCTATTGGCAGAAAAAATAGTTTCTCCACGAAACCAGGGGAATAGTCAACAGCTGATATGTTCAAATCTGGATGGGGCGAAACCCTAGAGAATTCACTAATGATACACTTGTCTTCAAAATGCCTTGTTTGAGAGGACACATCTCCAGGCAAACGCCCCATCCAGCGTGTTTATTCGACACCGAAACCTCCAGAAACGGGAGCCGGGAAGGACGCGCCGGCGAGTTTTGCTGCGGGCATAGACTTGGTGCAATGCTGAGGTTCAGCACCAGGCACGAACCGCCCGGAAAAAGGAGCAGAAAGCAGCTGAAAAAGCAGCGTTGCAGGCAACGGAGGTGACTCGGCCCGGGTCTCCGCAGAGCGGCGGCAAAACGTCCCTCTGACGTTTAAAATGCAATTCCACAGCACGTCGCCGCCGTTGGTAACGCGGCCGATTCGTTGCTGCTTTTTTTTTTGCCCCCTCTCCCGACATAAGTCGCCTCCCGCCCGGCTGCTGCATAACAGTCGGACGCTCCGGTGCAAGACGGGAATTTGCTCAGAGCCGGCACAATATTACTTATGTCCGTTGCAAATACCAGCTGAATTAATTCCAGTCTAAAGCACCGTTTGCTTTGCTTTGTTTTTCCTCCTCTAAAGGACAACCCTACTTAAACCCCTCGAAAGGGCAACGCGGGCGGACGGTCGGGGCGGCCGTGCCCGCAGCGCCGGGCACCCCGCGCCGGCTCCTCTCTTTACTTCCCCTATCGAGACTCACCAGGTTATTAGTTTTATTTTTAAACCAGGCAAAGGCGGATCGGCTTAGGCGGCGCGCCGGAGCCAAGAGCGCAAACGGAGCAGGGCCGCGCGCCGTCAAGGCGCCCTCGGAGGAGCCCCGAGCCGCCGCCTCGGCGCCCTTCCCCGGGGACGGGACCCCGCGGGTCCCGGGGCCGGAGCGGCGCGCTGCGTCCTCCCGCGGAGCCTCCGCCCTCCCCGCGCCGGCCTCAGCCGCAATTCTGCAACACCAGACCGCAGCTATATACGTGTGTGTGTGTATATATATATATATGTATTTTTATATGTGTGTGTGTGTATATATATGTGTATATATATACATATATATATGTATATATATATATACACACATACACACACACACCTCGCTGTGCTAACACCCGTTCGCTCTCTATTTCCATACAAATAAGAAAAGGCAGGAAGCTGAGCAACGCAAACAGGCACTTATAAATACAGGTGGGAGTATTTCGTTACCGCACCGGAGAGCGCAGGGCTGTTTCCCGCCCCCTCCCCGCCCCGACACCTCGACCAGAGTGGGGACCCCCGCTCCGTGGGTGACGGGGACGGTCACGTCAGCCCCCCAAACGAGCTAGGTTGTCTCCTTTGCTCCCCGGCAGCCCCATGAGATGGGACAGGGAGGAGAAGAAAACGCATGAGCTGCACTTCAGGGCTATGGTGCTGCTCTCTATTTTTCACTCCTGATTCTCCCCCTCCCCCTTTCACTCAGAAACACCCTGGCAGGGTATTTTTAGTTGTTCCTGCATTGTCAGTCAGTGCTATTTTAAATTGCATTAAGTTACTCTGCAGCACTCCAAACACTTCGCGCCGCAGGGGAGGCTCTTTTGAACCGCGAGATTAACACTGATCCAAAATCACTTCCTAAAACGCACGGGCTTCAGGGCAGGGGTGGCCGGAGGGCAGCTGCCGCCGGGAGCCGGTCGCTGGCCCGGAGGATGCCGGGGCTCCCAGGGGCACAGCTCTACACCCCGTCTTGGGCCGGACGGCTTCTGGGGTCCAGTTTTGCAGCTGGGACCCCCGACGCAGGGCCAGCTCAGAGCATCATCCTGCCCCCCAGCCAAGCCAAGCACCTGCCTTCGCCCGTGCTTTCTGCAGCACAGGCATCGCTCCAAGGGCGTCTGGATTTTACCCAGCCGTTTCTTTTCCCAACAGCCACCGAACAGCAACCGTGTAACGATTCCTTCCGGCACTGCTGGCCCCCGGGAAGCTGCACTAGTAGGAGCTGACACCCCAAGGACTCTACATTACAGCAAGGGCTGAGCACCAGGACGACACCTCAGAAAACACGGAGACCAGGCAAAGAAAAATCATTGGCCTGACTTGGGAAAATGGGCAACAGCAGGGAGATCAGGTTGTGGAGTCTCCTTCTCTGGAGATCTTCAAGGCCTGCCTGGATGCAACCCTGTCTAGCATGCTCTAGATGACCCTGCTGAGCAGGGGGGTCGGACTAGATGATCTCCAGAGGTCCCTTCCAACCTTACCCACTCTGCAATTCTGTCAAAACCAAGGTGACAACAGAAGTCGGTTCTCAGCTGACGCTCCAGAGCCGGGAGGGGCATATGGGCAGTGGCAGCAGAGGAGCCTGAGCTTTGCCAAACGGTTTCTTACAGCAGCTAAACCAAAGGAATTAAAAAAATTGAACTTCTCTCATTTGATGTTTCGCAGTGGAGAGAAGGGGCAGGGGGAACTCACAACAACCCACCCCCTCCCAACTCCAGGGATGCATTTTTCCATAAACCCTAGGAGTGTCAGCTGCTTTAAGGGGAAAAAGGGACCACCAGGCTCAAGGAGAAGGGCCACCACAGCCCTGAAGCCAAACCCTGGTTTCAGGCATCCCATCTCCAGCTCCAAGCAAGGATTCAAACAGGAGGCTCTGATTTTGGGAAGTGCAGTGGGGACCAGCTGTAATCTCACACCTGGGGGCTCAGCAAAACCCCTGACAGCCTCAGGAGAGCCCAGACCAAAGGTGCAGGGAGAGTGGCAGTGGTGGGAAACCAGCTCAAATCCCACAGGCAGGGGAAAAATTCAGACCTGGTGCCCCCCCCCCCCCCCCTGTGCTGCTGCAGGAGACCCCAAAGCCCCATTCCTCCTCCTCATGTCTCACCCTAGAGCTCCCAGTCTGGTCTACAAGCATCCCCAAACACGCTTCAGAAGCGGAACTCACTAATTTAACACTTCCAAGTGATCATCTTTGTTTCAGCCAAAACTACTGGCCAAATAACTGCCAGGCACCTTGCCACTTCATTGGGGGTGGGGGGGAGAGGGGAAACAAATCCTCCCCTTCCTCCAAAAGCCTCCCCCTGGGCCAGCGGCCCGCAGGAGCTGGGGGCACCAGCAGAGCCTGGGGAAGAGCCTTGCCTAATCTCTGCCCAAACTAAACTGAGCCCTAGTCCCTCATTTAGGCCAGAGCAACAAATAAATCGGTGGGAGAAAACAGCTTTTACAGCGGCTGCTACGGTTCCCGCTGCGCTAGTTCTGTTTTCTGGAGTGCCTGCCTGCCTCCCCGGCTCCGGGTGAACTTTGATTCAGGAGCGAAAGGGGTAATAAAAGCATAAAGAGCCACTAACATCCCTCCTGGCCCCAGTGGGCCGTTTGCTCATCACAAAAGTTGATGGAAACACCATACGACTCTGAGCTACAGAAGGAGGAGGAAAAAGGAGGAAAAAAAAAAAATAATAAAAGGCCGCACAGCTGCAGGGGACGACGCAGGAGCCAGCCGGGGAAGGGGCGCCGGCGGCGCTCCCGCGGCAAGGCAGCCGGAGCTGCTCCGAGACACCCCGGAGGACGAGGCTGCCACGCCGCCGGGCCCTCGGCAGCACGAGCGGCCCTGCCCGGGCCTGGGGCCGCCGGGTTTAAGCCCCCAGAGGGGCATCGTGCCGTTTGGAGTCGCGGGAGGAACGGAGGGAGGGCCGTTCCCACGCCGGCATCAGCGCGGGGAGCGCCGAGCCGGCGAGAGCCCGGCAGCCTCGCACGAGAGCCCCCGGAGCGACCGAGGGGCAGCCAGGAAGCGGGGCCGAGCCCTGCCGGAGCCGCCCGCGGCGGAGCCCAGGCACAGCGCCGCCCGGCCCCGGGGCCGGCGCTCGCCAGCCAGTCGGGGCCAAAACCGGGCAGCCTCCTCCCGGCATCACGTGGCTGCTCCTAGCGAAACGAGACTTGGCAACGTGTCTTCAAAACAGCAAGAGCCTCCGCGGCTGCTTGGAGCTGCAGAAAAGGCGACTTCAGGCTGGTACAGCAACAGCGATGCTGGAAACGCATCACTGCAGCAGCTGCAGGATGTTGGAGGCCCCGGAGAAACCCTCCTGCAGACTCCCCACCTTGGCCACCAATCCCACCCTCAGCCTCCATGAGCAGCACCGGAGGAGGAGGAGGAGGATGGGGACAGGGAAACCTCCTGCTGCCTTTACAGAGAGCTTTGCAACAGGCAAATTCTGAATTCAGAGCACGCGCGTCGGTGAGAACAGCCTCACCTCTCAGCTTGTACTGCCAGTCCCCAGCACCCCGGCCGCTGCCCTGCGCGATTCCAGCGAGACAAGCTCACAGTGCAAACACCTCCTGACAAGGGCTTAAACACCGCGGCAGACACTCGCACTTGCTTGGCAAACAGCACCAAACGACAAAACGGCCCTGGAGAACATCTGAACTCCCTCGCAGCAAGACGGGGAACGATCAGCGCTGAGCTCGCGCAGCGGAACCGGCCCCGTGCAGGGCTTGTGTGGTCCCCGCTCCTGTCACTTGGGTACACAAGATTGCACGGCTAGATCTCCCCTTGCCTTCACTGTGCATTAATGGCCACAAGACCAAACCAGAGGAAACCAGCACTCCTGGAAGGGCAGATCTGTGCATTGCTTCCCAGAGAGGCTGCAGACCAAGCTCTCGTGCCCAAGTGCCCTCTCCAGAGAGCAGCCCAGACCTGTCAGAGAGGAAACGAGGCCATCAAACCCACAAAGCAACTTTTGGGTTTTTTCTTCCTCCCTCCCACTGGTCTCAATCCAAGCTCCTGTCAGAAGAATTGCATGCTCTGCCAGAAAGTAGGGAATGAGAGGAGACCTTCAACGCTGAGCCCAATTAAATCACCTAGACAGGCTGCCCATCACTCTCGCATGCCACCAGCCCCTGCCCGAGATGTGTCAGGGCACATCAAGCCTGGAAAAAACTCAGTGCCCGCCCGCGCTGCCCCGAGCCGTAGAGGAGGGGAAGGGAACGGCCAAGACTGCTTACGCCAATCAACCTCATAACCACCTCCACCTTCAAGGAGACCTGCCGCAGCCTCCGCAAAGGTTACCTACACGTGGCACGTTTGTTCTGCAGGCAGCTTGTTAGCGGTCCAGCAACAGCACGCACGCCTGCTCACGGGCACAGCTTCGACTTCTGCTTCGCAAGGCTGTCCTGGGTCCCACACCGCGAGACAGGTCCCTGGAGGAGGCAGCACACCTGGTCCTCGTGGCACGGCACAGGCTCCTTCGGGGCAGCAGGAAGGCAATATAGTGGCTGTACGTCGGCTCCTGGACAGAGTAACTGGGGACCAGATTCGGAACAGGCTTCCTCCTTCCCCCTGAGCACAGCTGACCGCAAGGGAGGACAGTTACTCAGGCTCGCTCTGACTTTTAGCAATTCTGAGCTTGACCTTTCTGCATCTTCGTGAGAAGAAATGAAGATGGTATCTAACCATGCTAATCCAGCCAGGATACGGTCAGAGCAGCAGAAGAACCAGCATAGACAAAAGCGAGAGCAACAGACCCATCTTAGAAGATCAGGTATGTTCACACATTTCCAGTTGGCCTCTCTGCTCCACTCCTCAGGGAACCATTCAAAGGACTGAACTAACGTGAGATCCCACCATTTCACAGTACTATGACTCTGGAATGGTGAAGATGCCCTACAAAACCTTAAGCAACTTTCAACATTTTCGATAGCACAATTTCCTGTCCTCCACCTCCCATCCTCCTCCACTAACATTCCTCTCTAGAGAGAAATAAAAACCACAAACTCCAAAGTATTCAGCTGCTCTGCACAGCCCCGAACAATCTCCCTCCACTCGTGCACTCATTGATGGAGGAAATTGCTCTAAGCAGGTGAGACTCTAGGAACTGGAGCAAGCAACAACTGCCTTAGAAGCAGAGCACTTCTGCAGTGGTAAACCAGAAGGGGCACTGAGTTTTGAGAGAGTAGACCAAGCTTTCTGCCAAATACCATTAAGTAGCATTTCCAGCACAAATTGCCTTGGCTGTCATCTGTTTAACCTCTCTCAAGAGCCTTGTATCCCAACATAAGCCAGAGCCGTTCAGAAACCCCAGGAAAGTAGCATTGCTTGGACTTTAGCTTGAACCCAAGGCAGGATACCTTAACTGCTTCACTCTAACAAGAGCAGCTACCCCAGCAGCATTTCTCCAACACCTTTTCAAATTTTGTTTTTCATTCCTATGCAAAGTGAAAGCTAATGACAAAAGGTCTCAGAGGTTTTTGCAGAAAAAGTGTTGCTTTCTCGCCACCTGTACCGCACACAACCCTGCTCTGCCCTTGCCCTTCATAAAACTAGGCTTAAGGTCTTGCTTGTGGGTTTCTGCACATTAGAGAAAGACCTAGGAGAAAGTTCCCTGGAGACAAGGAAGAGGACAGAAAAGTCTTCTCCTTTCATAGTTGATTGCAGAGATGAAAATTCTTCCTAATTCCACAGAGATGACAATTTTTGCATGGTATAGTGCCTCCAGGGCCACCTGCAGTATCTGTGGAAAGCACTTTCCATGCTCAGCAGAGCTTCATTTCAAACAGCCCAGGTCTTGCACTCAGTTGCCCTAGCAAGATCAAGCCATTAGGTGCAGTCCACAGGGAGTCACACATGCACCTTCTGGCTTCTGCTACACCGCAGACCTAGGGAAGAGTCGCCCACGGGGGCTTTGCTCCAGCCTCCTGGATTTCAGGGTAACTCCAGGCCAAACACTGCATGTGCTTGTAAAAGCCATACTGCTCGCATGCATTTTCTAACTTGTTCTGAAACCAGCCCTGCTTAGCTCCTTGCCCTTCCTGCTTCTCCTGTCCCCACAGCAGTTGAGAAAACAAGTAGCCCAATTGCGGTCACCAACAGGAAACCATCTGGGGATGCTGCTGAGAGCTCATTTTAGGGAAAGAGGCAGGTGTTGAGTTTCTCAAGCTGAGCATCAGCCAGACAGGAAACACTTGAAAATGGGTTGAAAACACAGTTATGGGAACAGAATCAGTAAACACGCAACTCTGGTGCTCAGCAGATAGCCCAGAGATCTCTCAACAGTTTCCAGATTCATAGATATCATCAGGAAAAATGCTCTTCCAGCACAGACCAGAAGAGCACCGACAAGAATAGGAAGCACTTGAAGTACTTGTATCTAAGTACTACCGAGGTCAGCTGAACATGAGCCAGATCTCTCAAAGTAGCACCATATACGAACGAGCAAACTGCAGCTAGGGCAGTGGTCAGCTCTGGCCATTTGGGGAAATCAAAACTGTCATACGTCCCCTGAGCCTGCAGCGCTGAGCTCCAGAGCAAATTTCTCCAGCACATTATACTCATGTACTGGAATCAACAACAGGAAGATCAGAAGTCTTTTAGTGTTTAAACTAGCCACAGCAGTTGCAGGTAATATTCCAGACCATACCTAATCGTGTTTTAACACTTAATAACCTATTTTTCATCACTAATCCCCTGTAGCAGCAAGCTCCACCAGCTGGCTATATATCACCCCAGAAAACCAGGTTGGGACCCAGCACGCACACAGCTGCCACCACCAAGGCAGAGGGACTGCTGGCCATTTCCCCCAGCAATTGCATCACAAGTTCTCACCATTAAATTTCTGCCCATTAAAGATTTTAGGTTATTTTTAAGACCAGTACCCTGCCTCAAGGCAGCTGTACACCAGCAGTAAAACAAAACAAAGATACCTAGGGAAAAAAACCCCCCAAAAAAAACAAAAAAAACCTTTTCAAATTCTAACAAGGGAGAAAAGGTTAAAGAAAACTGGATCTCTTGAGTCTGGAGCTGTTCCCAAAGTTTCTCCTACATTCGAAATTTATAGACTTGTCTATTTTCTTTTTTATCTGGATATTTGTTTGCAGAACAAATTCTCTTGGTAGGCATTTCAAAACAAAGGAACCTTTGTCTGTATTTACTTGACAGTAGCAGATTAGGATAAATAACTTGCATTTCAGAAGGTTTTTCATTTATTGTTAAGATGCAAAGCCTCTGCAGCATCAAATCATCAAGCAGAGAATTCAAGTGAAGAATGATTTTTGGCACACACCGAGAAACTCAGTTTCTGGAGAGAGTCTCCTAGAAGAGGATTCACATATAAAAATAAAATAAAAAGCAGGATTAAGTTTTGGACTATGGCATTACTCATTTCTCCTTTTCATGCTTTTCCCTTATATCTGTCTTCATTTTGGTTTTGATTCGCTGCTCACACAGCCTGGAAGCCGAGAAAGCTCATGGCAAGTCTACGGTGTTTTCCTCACGTGCTTCTGCTCTCCTTCACCACCCCGGCCACCCCCTCCTCTTTCTGGAGCATGTTTTGGGTAAATTCAGGTCAAGAGCGGCATTTGGCTGACAACACCCAAGGGGAGCAAACCCAGCTCATATTAATACTCCCAAGGTTTAATGCTGGGCTGTGCTGGACCCAGGGAGAAATTGGAGCAAATCCCTCAGGCTGAGCCCTTCAGCCGAGATCGGTACGGCACACACCAGATTTTAAACAGGCACCAGGTCAGTGGCCTTTCCCACCTGACCACCGCTCAACAGCATTTCTCTGATGTAAGTTACTTTTAAAGTCAGGTGCTGAGCTTCGCCCTGCGGTTTTTTGCAACCACCCAGATCCCGCAAGTGTTCAAGTAGAGACACAGGTTCACTGGTGCAGCTCAACTCGGTAGGACACAGGGAAACACAGATGCCCCCGCGGGGCTGGAAGCAGAGCGCACAGCCACTAGAGCCAAGATCACCACGAGGAAGGACGGCGGGAGCGGGCCCTCGGGAGCCACGAACGCACCTGCGTAGACACACCAGCCCTGGTAGCAGAGCAGCGCACGCACAGACCGTCCAGGAAAGGTGTGCTGCCAGCTTGCAATACAGAACGAATACATTAACGAGTAACACCCAGCAGGGCCAGCTAAAGCCAGTGCTTCAGCCAGCACATGCAGGGAAGAAGAGCAGCAGGGATGATTTAGCACTCCTTCCTCAGGCAGGACTGCCACTGCCCTCCCGAGGGTTTCGCACTGCGCTGTACACCCCAGGACAGGCACCTCATCCAGACAGATACTTAAGCCCATGCGTAGTCATTCAAATTTAGCAGGTACATCCAAATAACCCCTCCAAATGGGGCCGGGAGGTGTCTGAATGCCAATGTGATTGCCACCATCACTCACATCAGCAGCTCATCAGCCCAGCCAAATTAACCTGCTCCTCAGAGCAGCACTGCACACTTAACAGCAGCTATAACAACCAGCAATATTTCTTTGGTTTCCTTGGGATCCATAATGCATGTTAATTAAATACCAGTTTATTATTCAAACAGACCTACCGAGACTTTGCAGCATTGTAATAAAAAGCATATCTGTGCCTGTTCCCCTCAACCCTCATTGAGTTAAACGTACATTTAGTGTACCTCCACTCCAGCTCAGCATAGCTTCAGCCAGGAGTGCTCTCCGGAGCCCTTCCTGCGCAAAGCAGAGCTAGCCCGGAGCTCAGACTAGATTGCTCAGGGCCTCATCCAGAGATGTTTTCAAAGTTTCCCAGGAAGGAGTTTCCACCAAGGCACCTGTGGACCGGGGTCATGGTTTCCCCAGGGCACTGGGGAGCACGGCCAGCACAACCTTCCCTGAAGCCTCCTGCCAGGCTTTCTGGAGGATGGGAGTGATGTTTGCTTTTTCCACCCACCGAGAACCCCCAACCAACAAAAGCTTTCAAAGAGAACAGAGAGGAGTCTGTAGTGGTTTTGGTCAGTTCTCTGGGCTCCTTAACAACCCCAGGCTTATACATGCCCTGTGGTCTTGGTCTTGCTTTGCCTTTGGTGAGTTCGGTCACATGCGATCACATACAAACTACACTGCAGCAGCTTAGTTACTCTGCAGGAAGGCCAGACCCTAAGCACTGATATCACAGGAGAGGTTGAACCTCAGCAGCCTGAATCGCGTGATAAAGAGCCAGAAAACGCATCTCATGTTGTGGTTGAGAAGCCCTGGGTACAAAGAATACAGACCAAAAAAGCATCCCTCCTTCAAAAAACAAAACAAGAAACAAAAAACACACAGGAGAGAGAATCCTTCACTTTCCAAAACTGAATTAGACAAATGAACCAGATCTTCCAAAGCAAGAAAGAGATAACAGCCAAGTCTGCAGCAGTTCATCTGGAAGCAATAGCTTGTTCTTGCAAATCCCATCCAATGAAGAAAGAATGGTTTTACAGTATGTTTTTTGTGAGCTTCCTAATGAAGCCATGCTTACCTTAGCCAGAGTTACAGACCCAAGAAGCCCAAAGCTTGAAAATTGGATGAGTCAAAATCCTAGAGTTCTTCTTTCTCCCTCCCTCCTTTTTTTTTTTTTTTTTTTTTTTTTTTTTTTTTTAATAGCACAGGATCAGCAATTACCAGAATTAACATCCAACCTTCTCAGCCTAGGAATGAAGGAGCAAACATCTATCCCTCCCTACCTGCAAGGAAGGTAGCTCTTTAACAGACATCTGCTGCAGCAATCAAAGCCAAGTTGACCCACAATTCAGAGCTCAGCTGCAAGAAGCTAAACCAAAATGTATAAATTGATTCAGTCACCTAAAACAGTAAGTGTAGATGAGTCAGAGGTGAGACAGCTTGGAAAAGGATGTTTTTGCTCATTGATGAGTTATTACTGTGCTGACACTACATCTGTTAAACAAGCGACACACAAAGCCTGGAAAGCAATGGTCTTGCATGTCATGATCTAGCTTAACTTGATGACCAGTATGAGGATGGGATGAGCTATTGCACTTTAAGGCATCCACAAGGGAGACAGAGACTGAATAATTGTCTTTTTGCCTTAGTTTCACTACAGCTTTGGAGACTCCTTTGGGGTGGGACCAGCACTTCTGCAAGTTTCCCAACACCTTTGTCTGCTGTTTGCATCATGATTTGTGCCGTCTCTCTGCTCCAGCTGGGTCCTACAATAAAATAGTCCCCCTCTGCCTTTCTTCCATATGCCACTCTCTCCCACCACAAGCTCCCCAAGGGTGCTGACGCTCTCATGAGACAGAGTGCAGGGGTAAGAAGTGACACAATTACTCTGAATTTGTGAATTCTTCATTCCACAGCTCCTTTTTTTTTTTAAAAAAAAAAAAAAAAAAAAGGTAAGTTGAGACAAAGTGGTTATCCAGGCTCACACAGCAGTTCTCACTCCAAAGCTCAGCTGTCAAGGCCAGAGACAACTCAATGACTTTGCTCTAGCTGCTGGCTGACCAAGGGGAGCTCAGACCCACACCATGACACAACACCCCCCACAGGAACAGCCTCACCATCAACCACAAAATACAGAGAGCTCATACTGCCAAACTAAGGAGCAGCAAGATGTCACCTATATTCAGACTTAATCCACCGGTCTCCAGCCCAGGGGCTGCACTTGGCATAAGTACAGGGGTGTTACTGTAGTGCCCTCTCACCCCTCTCCTGCCTGTCTTCCTCTGCAGAAGCAGATATCCTGACCACAGGAACACATGCAGAAGTGACTCACGATTGAAATGGAGACTTTCCTCTGCAGCCTTGACTGGAAGAGGGGAGCCAAGCTAGCTCTCCAAAGGAGGACACCAACTCCCTCCTGGTGAGGAAGCTGTCTCATGAACTGACTGCACATCTTGCCAGTAAAAGCATATTAGAAAAAATTAACAGAAAACTTTTAAAATTGGAATATATTCTTCAACACTTCAGAGCCTCCTAGGAAACAAAGTCCTTTTATTTTCCCAGCAACAGGGAACAATTTCTAGCTCCTGCAGACCAAAACTTCTCAAAAACACAAAGCCCTCAAAGCATCAGAGCCAGATCCTCAATTCATGGGACCAGGCACAGGCCCACAACCAGCACCACAGCTGCCAGCTCCACTCACCAGTGTTTTCTGCTACAAGACAGGGTCTGCTTCAACATGCAGCACCTGCCCCAGCTCTGCCTGCACAGGCTTGGATACCAACACAGCCACTTCCTAGCCACACAGCTGCAAAACTGCCCCAAACCATGTGAGGAAAGACCAGCAGGACCTTGGCTTCCTGACACATCTGCAACCAGCAGGGACAGCCAGAGAGAGCTCCGAGAAGGGCAAGCACCCAAGAGGCAATCTCCCCACGTCCCCACAGCGCAGCCAGACCACGGACCTGGCAGCTGTCAGGTGACATGAGGGACAGCATGGGCACCAAGCAGCCCCGCATGGGCCCTTACCTTCAGTGCGGATGGTGAAAGGCGAGTCCCCCAGGCGCTTGGCCGAGAACTGCCCTCCCAGCGACGTCATTAAGAAGCACAGAGTGAAAAATCCAATGCCCAGCACGAATATCCTGTGGGAAAGAAGCAGAGTAGTCAGGAGGAACAGCAAGGAACCAGCCCCCATGAATGCCCCCAGGTGTAAACCCCTGCACATTTCTGCTCCCCCAGCAATGCTTAATAGAGAGCCCCGAGCAGATGCTTCGGCCCAAACACAGGCACAGAGCAGCTGGGTTTTGGTCAACAACATGTGTTGACATCCCTAGCCCTGGCCGCGCAGCAATGGTCCATCCTGTTTTAAGTCTAGCCAAGGCCTCGGCCAGGCTGTCTCAGGGCTGCAGGCTACCAGGCAGCACCTTGCAAATTCAGTCACACTCTCATAGGCCCATTCACATGGTAAAGAGGGTCTCTCGCTCACAAATCACATGGTGAAAGAGGCAGAAAGCTCCATCAGCCTGACACCTGCCAACAACCTTCCAACCCAGCGCAGTCGGCACATCTCAAAATCTCTGCAACCTGCTCTAGAGGCCAGAGCCCCAGGAGGCATCTAAGTCCCATGTCTTGGGTGGGAAACTGAAGACAAACCAAAACTCACGCTACAACGCATTGCTATATGTAATCTCATAACCCCCAACATCCCCTGCAGATTGTAGGAGCTGTTACAAGTAACAATACCTATTCTCCTTCAGAGAGAGAGACCTGGTACCTTCCTTTCTTTCCAAAAAACAAAAAAAAACAAAAAAAAAAAAACAAAACAAAACAAAAAAACATTCCTTTGTTCCCCCTGCAACTAGGCCACCGACGCTTGTCACGGCGCCCAGCTCTGCACGCAGGGAGTGGCAGCTCCATTCCCAGCCGGTGACGATTGACTCGCGCGAGTGGCAAGAGCCCACAGCTCGGGCGCGCTCCCCTTGCAGCTTGCTTTGTCCACAGAGCAGGAAACTGGCTCCCACGGGGAAACGGGCGCCAGGATGCCGATCTGCACGTAGCGCAGAGCGGAGCTCCTGTGCCCCCTCTTGCTTCGAGAGGTGCAAGAGCCGCCAGCGTTACTCTTACTGGCCTTGACCAGAGCAGCATTTTCCAGGGCAAGTTGCTTGAACGCAGGAGCCCTGGGAAAGTGGGTTACTGCAAAATGCAAAGACCTTCCAGCCTCCCCGGCAGACAAGCACGCAGCGGGCAGCACGCCACACACAGAGGCACGGTCAGGAAGGGGAAGGGCAGAGGCCTTGGTCCAGCAAGGTTTCTCGCAGGAAGGATTTTGGAAAAGGCATTCCAGAAGAAAGGCCTCAGTTCACATACGCGAGCTTCAAAGCCTCTTCTCCAAGAGGGGAGGGGCAAGGGAAAAGAGTTTATTAATTTCTTTTGAAGGGCATTTTCTGGAAGTCAGGAAGGAGCTCGGACACTCGCGAGGCCTGACAAGCGGCACATGGGGCCAGCAGCACCCAGGGCTTTGCAGCAGACTGGGGCATGCCGAGGTGCTGGGATACTACCTCCTAAGATGGTTCCCTGCAACACCTCCTTTTAAAAGGATATTTTTACAGCAAGCACCTTTGAAGGTGCCCAGAGCTCAGTGCCTGGAGCACTATGGGCCAGATCAGGGTCGTTCAGCATGCAGCTCCCGTCAACAGAGCAAAAGTCCCCTTACGCTTTCAAGAGAGGATTTGGCTGCTGTTAACAAGAATGTCGCACGCTGAAAGAGCCAAGACCCAGCAAGCATTTCTGGCCATTTTCCACAGCCTCAGAAAGGAGCTGCTGCCACATCCAAATCTCCTTCGAGGTGCAGCATTCTCCGACACTCGTGCAAGCAAAACGCAGAGCGGTTTCTGTACGCTGTGGGCAACAGCTCCCAGAGCTGCGTACGTAATGCGGGGTTTGGCTAGCCAGCCAGTCAAGCCGAAAGAAAATTTCAAGGAGAAAGGGGAGAAAAGACAACTGCCAAATAGCCTTGTGCAACAAGGGCTTCATCTTTAAACAGGCTCGAGTGCTCTGCTTGCGAGGGAGCCCGACACCATCATCCCGTCCACGCGCCCACTAGCATTTCTGCCTCTTGGCATCTCTGGACTAAAAGAAATTAAACTACTGAGAATAAGAAACAGCAACACTCACTGACAAGCTAACAGCGTTATCTGCAGGGCTCTGGAGCCGCACGCAGAAACCCAGCACAGCTACCCAGGTACAGCAGACACTCTTCCAGAGGTTGGCTTGGAAAGGAACACAACACCCCAGTACGGAATCATTATACTGCAGCCAAAAGAGCAGAGGATTAGGAGCCAGCTGTAAGCTTGGCCTGCAACACCCAAGCAGTGCAATTATCTACTGCTACAACAGGCTGGCAAATAAAGCAACTTGCTTTGAAGCACTTGTTACCTACAGGAGATGTTTGGGAGAGACAAAGTACAGCGTTAAAACAGCTCCAAGGCTGCTCTTTCTCCCTGGAGGAGCACGCACAGCAGGTCCCCAGGAGGCCCCCCGTGCACAGCCCCAGCCCTCTTCAGCTGCCCCTGCAAGATGCAGCACGCTCAAGGGAGCCCACAGGCAACCTACTTCCCCGCACCAGCATCAACGTGCCTCTCCCACAACAAGCGCGGGCTGAGCCCGCACCCCACACAACATCACTCACAACATACAGGCAACTCCAGAGCAAGGTGCTTGCTCCAAGAAGCCCAGGCCCTATCCACCACACCAACCAACCCAGCCCCACACCTCATCACCCCACAGCTCCTGCCCAGCTCACACTTATAGACTCTTCCCAGCTGGGTCTCACAGCAGATCAAGGTCACCTGGCCACACTTCCAGTGACTTTGCATCTCCCAAGCAACTGCTGACCTCAGGTTCAACCAGGAGCAGAGCAACACCCTGCTCATTATCACTAATTTGGTAAGCCTGGAGAGGCAGCTGAGGTCTTTGCCCCCTGCATGCAGGGGGAAGGTTTGCAGCATATAGGAGGGAGGGAGCATCTCTTCCACCTCTGCTTTCCTCACACCAAAAAATAAGACTCCTTGCCCCAAGAGACTGAGGCTGAGGCATGTCCCTGCTCTGGCTCCTTGGGCAGGGAGGGAGACAGATGGCAGCAAGGGGCTCTGCTAGTGTCCGGTGGTGAGTGGCACCGAACCCCAGCACTAGCACTTGTGAAACACTTTGCAGACCGGCAGTAGGCATTCAGAGAGCTGATCTGCATGAGAGAGGACATCCAAGCAGATTGTTAAAACTGCCTAAAAGCCCCATGTAGACAATTCAGGAGTGAAGCAGAAAAAGTCCCTTTTATTTCAGAATGAGCAGCCCCTTAGGGGTGGCAAACAGGTTAAATAGACTATGAAAAGCATCAAACACTTGGCTAATCAAGGCTCATGTCCTTGAAGGCCTTTTTATAGGCAAGTCTTGAGTGCTCTTGAGCCACCACCTCCCTGGTAGATGCTAGCTCACCACTGAGCCTCTGCTTCAGCATGTGGAGACGCAAGTACCGTCTTCAGCCCCCTCTCTCACCAGGTCCCAGAGGCACCCACAGTGGACCTCGGAGCAGGGTCTGCAGAGAGCCTTTTGGCTCAGCTCTGGGAGGGAGCTGAGCACCAAGGAGGTAAGCATCTCTGACACTGAGAAGCAATGTGGTTTCCCAAGATTTGAGGACCTTAATTCCAACCCATTCCCAAACCCTCAGTAGCCCGGCCCTGTGCCCAGCCATGTGGCGCAGTGATGGGTCCTGAAGAGGCTCTCATCTGTGACTTGGCACTCAGGAATGTGACAGAGCAGGTGATGAGGGCATTGCTGGATCCCAGCTCAGGATCAGGAAGCTGAATTTGTCCTAAAAGCAGGATGGGGGAAAGTTGTTTGCTGTGGCATCTCCCT
This sequence comes from Rhea americana, assembly GCF_003343005.1. NCBI lineage: Eukaryota > Metazoa > Chordata > Aves > Rheiformes > Rheidae > Rhea > Rhea americana. The sequence goes on from NW_028186258.1 coordinate 805,360, forward strand.
GGCAGAGAATGAAAATGGCCTTGTGGAGAAGGCACAAGCTGAAGAAGCAGGAGGTCAAGCCCCAGTCAAGCCACCAACTTCCTGCATAACCCTGGGTGAGTCCCTCAGCCTGGGACCAAGGGTCCTTTCTGGGGATATGTCATGGGTGTAAAACCCACCCCAGGGCCCTGACCTGCCTGCCAGTTGCTACCCCTTCCCCAAGGCATGTTTCAATGAAGCATCACCTGAGGAACAGCCATTTAAATCATTAGAGCTGATTCTGTTCTTCACTCTCATCCTTCCTATTGATAATATCTTCCTCATTATGCAAGACCTTGTTTATGCATTTTAATCTTCATAATTATAATCTGGTAAGGAGTGATGGTGGAACACAGGAAAGAAAGAAACAGAGCGAGCCTCAAAGGTGATCTGTGCTCTAGCATCTTATTAGGAGACAAATTCTCTTTGATTTTGAATGGGCTACAGAGACGGTGGGGAAGATTTAGTACGCTTTTTTAAAAAAGAGGCATCAGAGCCTAACCCTAATTAATTTTCCTGAGAGAGAAGTGGCATCCATTTCAATAGAAATGCTCCAGTGAGTAAGGAGATTTCGGGGACTTGCTCTTAGTTTGAAGATCCTGTCTCTTTTACTTTGTGCTGATCTCCTGATGAATAAAAATCCTTGGCCCAGCCTCAGCCAAGTGTAAATTCCTTGTGCAAAAAACTAGAACTGTGAAGCTGATAAAATATACCATGGCCCAGATCTTCAGAACTGCCCATCAAATGCACTGGGCCCTCTGTCCCCAAAATTAAGTCTCGCTCACTGAAGATCACACAGCTTCAATGACCAAATAACATCTCCTTTGCAAGCTAGCTTTGGCTGTCACCGCACGTCACATTTAATTCATCATCACGGTGCTCTCGCTGCGCACAGTTCTGGCGCCAGTTCCCTCTATAGATCTACCCCAAATTGAAATTTTCACAATTTTGTGTTCTGGCTTTGTGCCCAAAAGAAGAGGAAAGCCAAATTCTGCCATGCCTTTACTGCAAATTGGAAATGATGCCCTCGCGTGGCACGGTCACGGAGCATTTTAGCCTGCGTAACTGAAAGCTGAATGCGGCCAGGAGGGCCTGTGTCATGAAGTGGGACACAACTGAGCGGGGGCCCTGGGACGCGGCACCGGGACACAGAAACCACAGGCCGGCTGTCCATGGTGCTGCAGCGCCAAGCGGCCACTCCTGGTCCAGACGGGGAGAAGGCTACTAAAATGCTTGGGGAACCCAAGGGAGAGAGACAGTATCTTTCATTAGATAAGTTTTCAAGATTCAAATCCCTTGAGCCCAAAAGTTGAACTATAATTTCTAACATCATCAGCTGAGCGAATAAAAAAATACTCCCTCTCCCACAAACCTTGTTTTGCTCGTAGCCCTACGCTGCCACAGCGCTGCTGCTGTCAAAACGATGCTCAGCCACAGGAATCTTCCTGCACACCAACAGAAGGCCATGTGGAGTAACTTCTGTTATCAACCACTGTTAAAGAGACAGGGAAACCCTGGCTTTGGCTTCCCACTGGCAAACTTTCCCGCACTCCCTGCTTTAACCTCCCATGCTCCACAAAACCAAGAGCTGGGCTGGCTGGTGCCAGGACTCTCTCGGTCCCGCAATGACTTCTCGCCCGTATCTGGCACTGTCACAGACTAAATGCTCTTGAGCTGCTGAGGTTGAAGTCAAAGCCATCCCTGGATGTTTCAGCAAATTGTTCCTACAGTGGCTCTGCTTCCCATTTCCTGCAGGCACTTGCACAGCTGAGGGCTTTGCATTGCTTTGCTAAATGTGTCTAGAGCTTGATTAATTAAATGTTTCGGTGCAAAGGGTCAAGTTTCCCACTCGGTGTTTGCTGATGGCACCTCTGCCAAGAGTTTACACTAAGCAGGGGATCACCTCAGGGGTTTCTACAGAGCGGCGCAGCTCTGCCCAGCCAGCAACGCAGACCTGACTAACACAACCTGCCCTGGTTACTGCCATGGCAGCATCTTCTGCTCCCGGTAGGTCATCACTGATTCATATTGGTTGATGTGGGATGCTGATTTTAGGGGAGCAATGTTGATCCTCATCAGGTTACGGCTGGACTCGGGCAGCCCATGCAAGCCCATGCTGGGCTGCATAGAAGGTGACAATGCCACAGGACTGAGATGCTCTGAGGCATCAGGCTCACACACCACCAACATGGAAGAAGTACACAGCTGGACATTGTGGGACACCAGACGAGTGTGTCGTGGCAGACAGAGGGAAATTTCTCCTCTTAGGAAAAGCCTGACTGATTAACAAGAGACTAACTGCATGGGTTCCAGTGGCACCCTTACTGGTTTGCTCTGGTTTGAGAGCAGAAGTCAGCTCAGGGAATGCCGACAAGACTATCCAGGGACTTTGCTCTGCTACAGGCACCAGGGACCCTCTAACCTGGTGGTCTCCTTTCCTCACAAGACCCTCACATGCACACCTCCTTGTCTCTGATCAGACCTTGCCAGCACCTCATGACTCACTCCCTGGACTCCCTCCTCCTGCAAGTCTGATCCCAGATCACGGCTGTTGATGAGCTTTCCCTGCTCCAGCAGTAGGGATGAGGGTAAGAAGGATGCTCAAGCCAATAATGTGTTAGGGACTAACTAAACTCACTTGGGAAAACAGCCACTCTCCAAGCAGAGCTGAGCGTACACTGCCCCTCTGGGGTGCGCATGTCCTGCCCGTCCCTCATGGCCATTCCCACTGCAGTCGCACACTCACAGCCTCGGAGCTTCACCCCTTTCCACCCGACCGCTGGCAGGCAGGAGCCGAAGTCGTTCCTGCAATCATGGTGAGGAGCCATCCCCACTGACCCACCTCGCCATGGAGCTGCCCACACGCCCCGCACCTGGAGCAGGGCAGACCATGCTCACAGCATGATCCAGGACACGGGGCCCCATAACCCTGCTCTGCCACTGCTTTCCTGGGTGACCTTGGCCAAGTCCCTCAGCTGCCCCCTCCAGGGCACTGCCACGGGATCCAGGAGCAGGAATCCCCCTAGGAAAGTGATGCAGAGCTGTGCAACTCTTGGAGCAAAGTGGATAAAATCTCCAAACCTGACTGCAAGCAAGTAGCACAAATACAGCCCTTTGCTCCCTCCTCAACCCCAGACTGGTAGCCTATGGCTAAGTTAAAAAGCCAGTGGGCAGCTTCCTCCAATCCTTTACACAGCAGGGACCACAGTAAGCTGCTGAGATAGGCTCACCTCACTCCTTCTGGGCTTTGCTCTCCAGCACCTTCTCCTCTTGTGGGTTTTTGGTCCTTCTCTCCATTAAAAAAAACCCATTACTGATGCCGCCAGTGCTTCTCAAGTCTGGGAGTGACTAAAGCGTGGATAAGGAAGCTGGAGAGCAAAGACTAGAGAGCGAAAAGTGAAGACAAGGAGACAAAAATGGGGAGATTTACTGCAAGGGGAAATAGCAATAGGTGGGCACGGCCATGCAGGAGCCGGAGGGTCTCAGGCTTGGATATCAACCCCCACTCTGCTGCCAGTTATCCAGGGGTGGATTTAAAATTGCCTGTCAGCACCAGTGGATTTAAACCAGAGGAGCCGATTCCCAGTGAGTATAAATACCTCTGAGGATGGTATTAAAAAAAAGACAGCAACAACAGACCTGCAATCAATACCTAAAGGATACCTGCGTAACGAGCGAATTACGAGCGGAGGGGCGGCGAGCGCCGCAGCACCGGCTCCCAGCATGCCGACCTGCAGGCAAACTTGCCTGGATCCCTGACGTTTTAATCTGGGATCATTCCCCCCTCCCCGTCGCCCCCAGGGAGGGTCCCGTGTTCAGATCCCGCCTGCGATCCCGGAGAGGCCGAGCACGGTGGGGAGAAGGCGCCGAGGAGAAGGGGAAGAGGAGGGACAATAAAACCGCAACTTTACCTAAAGGGTCTCAAGGTGACCAGACATCTTCTGACCATTATTTTCCCATCCGCGTTGACTGTGATCATCGTTCAAAGTTGCGGGGCGCCGGCGGCCCCGCACCCCCCGGCGCCGAGGCGGCGAGCGGCGCTCA
>NW_028186258.1:809694-821152 GCF_003343005.1 Rhea americana
CGCGCCGCGCCGCTCCGCGGAGGCTGCGCCGGCTCCGCCGGGCACCGCGTGCCACCTAGCGGCCGCCCGGCCCCGCCGCTCCGGGCACCCCCGCGCGGGCGTTGCGGGTTTGGTTAGTTCGGGTTTTGGGGAGGGTCTGGGCTTTTCCTTTTCCTTTTTTTCTTTCTCTTTCTCTTTTCCTTTTCCTTTCTCTTTCTCTTTTCCTTTTCCTTTTTTCTTTCTCTTTTTCTTTTTTTCTTCTTCTTTTTCTTCTTTCCCAGTTTCTTTGCTTTTCTCTTCTTTTCCTTTTCCTTTTCCTTTTCCTTTTCCTTTTCCTTTTCCTTTTCCTTTTCCTTTTCCTTTTCCTTTTCCTTTTTGCCATAATTTAGGAATAATTAAGGGTTATTAGTTATTCCTAAAATAATTAACCTCCCTGGGTTTCAGGGAGCGCAGCAGCTGCTGGGGGAAGCACAGTCACTTCTGGGGGAGGACCGTTATTTCTGGAGGAAGGTGGCTGATTCCAGGGGGATGGGGGTCACTGAGAAGGGAAAGATCGTCCCTTCTTGGGGGGAGGGGCTGGCCCAGGGTGGCCAGTTTTGGAGCAGGGGTGGCAGTCAAACCAGAACCATCACTTTGCACCGCACATTGGGAGCAGGGCTGTTGGTTTGCTCTCTGTGGCAAGAAGAGCAGGGCAACCCCACTTGGAAAGTGGGGAAGAGGAAAAGTGGTGTGTGGGCAGGCAAGTCCTCTGGTCTCAAGGCCAGCTCTGCACAGCATTGACTCGTGCCTTTCTTCCTGAGTGACCTGTTTTATTTCCGTTGTGGAAGGCCATAGGGACTGCTCGCTCTCACCTCCTCAACCCTGCCATGAGGCTGAGCAAGCCCTTTTGCTGGAAAGAAAAGAGATTTGCACTAGATGCAGCCCAGGGCACTGACTGCATCTCCTTCACCAGCCTGCAGGAGAGCAAGAGCCATGGAAGTGCCACCAAGCCACCGTCTCCTGGCTGCTGCCATCTCCATGCCCCGTAAAGAGCCCATCTTCTGGCTCACCCTGCAAGGTGGGAAAGCTGAAAGGAGTCCCCTGCCCTTGGTCTGTGCAGCATTTGGCCGGGCTCCAGGACAAGAGCAGACTCTTGTCTCAGGTCTGTACAAGCTGCAGTTCCAGGAGGATCCCTCGTGCCACGTTAGCCCAGCTGGCCATCCCACTGTGAACTTGGCACTACAACATGCCTCTGGGTGCCACCCTAGGAGAGGAGGCCTTTGCCCCCACCACAGCTGGGCGCTCTCCTGGCCCTTTTCCCACCAGCTCGCTTCCCAGGCAGGAAACGTTTGTCCTACCCCAGCAGCCCGGCATGGCTCAAACGTGCACCGAGCTGGTGTTGCAGAATTACTACAGCTCCTCCACAATAATACGTCAAACACCTCCTCTTTTATAAACTAATTGCAGGCTTCTTTGCTTGTGGAAAATCCTGACATTTTCCCAAAAGGCCAATCAGCATAAAATGCCATATTATGACTGCTGTAACTCCAATTTCCACAGGGATCCTGGGCACAGACTCTGCTTCCAGGTCGCTGATGTAAATCAGGGGTGACTTAAGTCAGCAGAGCTCCAGGTGGCAAATGCCGCAGCAGCATCAGACATAGGCAGTCTCACAGATGAAAGACAGCTGGAAAGTTTCCATGAAACAGCACTTCCCCCCCCACCATGAAATAGCAATTTTTGCCAAGGAGAAATGAGAAAGAAAAGCGTATTATTTCAGGGAGTTCATGAATACAAAAGGATTTCTATATTCATCCATATTTTTCATGGGCAGAGGAGAGCAAAAAAGTCATTGCTACACCAGGTCTGAGCAAGGTAGTACTGGATGAAGGTAGATGAACATATAGATACATACTTTAAAACCTGCTTTTTCCCCTTGCTTGCTGCCCCAGAGCAGCACTCCAGCAGGCAATGGGAGGAAAGGCCATTTGCTCTGGGCCCAGCGTGGTGCGACAGGGCTGGAAACCTTCCTAATGGGCATAAATGCACAATACGAGCAGTTAACGGCAACGAGATTGATGGCACGGGGTGAATTTTGGGGGCAGAGAGGCGAAGCGGGGGTGTCCCTGTGGGAGCAGATGAGGGACACCCCACACGGCGGTCAGGAGGGCCCCAGGAGGAGACGGTGTCCCTGGATGCCTTGCTCCCGCACAGCCGGGTCGAGGAGCCGCCGGCGACACCAGGCTGGCTGCCTCCTCCGTCGGCCTCGCGCGGGCCTGGCCGCTTGCTCCGGCGGCTGAGGGCAGCCTGCACTGGCTCCTGCCAGGTGCCTTCTGCAGAGCCAGCCAGCAAAAAATATGCATCAATTCTGTCTTGGCAATCCCCATTTAACAAGCTTTTATTCTGGCTCCAGACAGCACATTAAATGGCAACTGTCCATTAGCCAGCATGAGAGCATCAAGGCATTAATAATCTTATAACAGGCCCATTAGCAATGTGCAAAACCCCATAAACACAGCGATTAGCTGGGGAACCCTGACTCATAGGGACACCTCCATGGCCAGGGAAGGCAGGAAACCATGACAGCCTGACACTTTCCTTGCTGCAGATCTCACTGCAAAGTGTTCAGCCTCATCCCAGGTGTGTGAGGCCATGCTGGGAAGAGGATCATCCAGAGAGGAGAAAAAGCATTTCCCAGGGGAGTAGCCCAGCCTGGGAGGTGCAGGCGATGGCAGGGAGCAGCTGCTTTTCAAGCTAAGCAGTAAATGCAATGGTTCCCTCTGAGCCCACAGGCGCATGCGAGAAAGAGCAGCTCCAGGACCATCCACTCTACCCTGTCAAGGATTTTGCCTCACAAAATCCCTAGCAAAAGGCAATAATTAGTTTGCACCAGTGACCTGCTTGCAGCAAAATGCTTGCTGGAGAGCAGCACAGGGCTGAAGGGAGCAAGAGGGTGCATAGGGTCCCCACTGTGCTGAGGGGACAGGCAGGAGGCCAGTTCAAATCACTACGGAGTCACTCACGTCCTGCATGACCTTGGTCACCCTCTGGAAGCTTAAGCATCCCTGAAAGGGACACAGAACAGCCTTCCCCTTGCTCTGGGTAAGGGAGGTGAACCGGACATCCAGCGCCCTTTGGACGTGATGGAGACACTGCTCAGACAGGCAGAGCTATCTCTGCTGATCTCAGCTCCCGCTGACACTGTCATCCACGGGATTCATCACCCCGCAGAGGAAAACGGCTGGATGAGCTCGCCGGGAGCTACTCACCAGGCATCTCCCAGTTGCTGGCTCTGCCATAGGGCAGAGACGCTCACCGAGGGCCCTCCTCCAGGAGGAGCAGCGCTGTGGCAGGCTCCAGCCCTTCCCCGTGCTGCTGGGGGAAGCATAAGCTTAATTAGCTACCAGTTTGCTGCCTGTTTAATGTGATAAATCTAAAATCCAAGTGCAGTAATGAAGCAGGGAATTATCTCCTCTATAGGCTGAGAAGCAATGGCCCCCCAAAACAGTGTTTTGAGGTTATACATGCACATACACACATATATACGTGACTATTACAAATCAGGCAGCAGGACAGGATGGAGGGAGCCAGCTCAACAGCTGGGTGACACAAAAGAAACTAGTTTTCACCAAAATTAGAGTTTATGCCCAGCCAGAGCTAGGAGAGAGCATCACCTCCCTGTATGGCCTCCAGAGAGGCAACTCGACATCCCTGCTCATACCCAGAGCCAAAGCCACAGTTTCAGCTTCGACACCAGCATGGCGCAGCCAGAATTCACCCTGCTCCACTGGCCCCGCTAAAGGCCTGGGGATATTTTAGCTATCTCCAGCAATCATGTTAGCATGAGTTTAAAAGCCTAACCCAGCCGCAGGCAGCACCAGGAGCAACACGATAGTTTCCACCACTGCAGTAGGAGAAATGGGTTATAACCGCAAGGCAGGCTGCAAAGCGCTGGTTTTGCCACTCAGCGGGCAGCAGGAACACAGCTGTGGCAATCCCCGTCCAGGCACAGTCACAGCATTGCTGTTGGCTTTGGGACAGCAGTGAATGTCCCAGCGTGTGACCTGGGCACACTGCTGTCTTTGGGGCAAGTCTGCCGTCGGTGAAGCGGGACTACTGCTGTCTGCTCCAACGGGACCTCCGCAGTGCCACCGGTACGCGTACAGCCCTCGCACGGAGACGTTACTCTTCAGCTCTCATACAATCCAGGTTTTTTGCATCATCCACCTTCCCTGTGCAGGTTGGCATCGTTCCTTGAAACTGATACAGCATCAGGGGAAGAAGCATTTTCAGCATATAGTTAGGGCCTGGCTGGTGTTATGGGATTATCGTGTGCTCCCAGGGCCCCCTCTGCCCTGCTGGGGCTGCAGAGGCACCCTGAGACCCTCCGGTGACTCCTCGCTCTAGCCCAGGATGCATCTTCCATGCTTTCCAGTGCCTGGGGCTTGTATGCTGCCCACGTTTCATCTTGGAGTCTGCTCTTGAGCCTAGAGCTACCGAGTCTTCACGGAAAAATAATAATCACAGAGGAGGAGAATCACAGCAAACCACTGCACTGTAATGTGCTACGACAAGCTTCTTTCTCAAGTTCTCCCTGCACGCAACTTTGCCCCTGAGACAGGAAACATAATTTGATTGCAGGAGCTGCAATGCCCAAATGCTCTGGGCATAAGATCACTTAGTCACAGTAACTTCTCCATCCCCCTCAAGCGACATTGCACTGTCGTTCCTGGATAGAAGGCCCTCTTTACTGATATAAAAAGAAAAACTTTGCTTGATCCCTGGCTCAGCCCCAATTCCTGCATTCCCAGCTCCATCTATCTGTGTAGCAACATAGCGTAAAAGCTCCGAGCCAGAAGCCTCCCCATGCTGTTGGGAGCCAGTCTATTCCCAGTCTTCCAGGGTACAGCAGAACAGCCCCAAATTTGCTCACTTGTCAGCATCCAGGGAGGGCACCAAGCAAAGAGCAGAGAGATCATGACAACATCCTAGAGGCACCTTTGTATCGCAGCCCGTGGGGAGTGCAGGAGCCGAGTACCTGAGAGTCCAGGCCTGTCGGGGTGCGCGAGGGACTGGGAGAAGGCTGGGAAGCTGCCTAGGAGGTGATATCGACTCCAGCATCCTAGCGGGGACAAGCTTGAAAAGCTACAGAAAAAGAAAAGTTAAAGACCCATTAGATGGTGTGTGGAGTCCCTTGTGTTCGCAGCCTCCAGGCGATGCAACATTTCCAGTCAAAGCTTGAAAACTGTAAGCTCTGCTGGGCTAAAAGGAAGCTGCGAGAGCTCCTGAGCTACCCAAGGGGGTGATTTCCTGGCACGACAGTCCCTGGGGCAGGGGCTGGTCCCTGCTCCCTGGGGCCGTTTGCTCAGCCGAGGTCTCCAGAGAGGCAAAGCAGCTCCAGACAGCCACCGTTCTCCTGCCTCCTCCTAGGAGAGCGGCCAGGAGCCGAGCGGCGACGCGCAGCGTGACACACTGCTTAAAGGTCAGAGCCAGCCTGATCCCCCCCCCCCAAAGGGACACATCGGGCAAGTTGAGAGGCTGCCTGCAGCCCTCAGCAGCTGGAGCAGAGCCTGGAGTCAGGCTGGGTTTTCCCAGCTAAGCAGCTGAGCGCGGGGGAGCTGAAGGAGCGCCGCAACCCCGACGGGGCCAAGTTCTCCTCCTCCGGCACGTGCAGGCAGAGGGGGCCTGTGCCGAGGGGTGCTGCAGCCCCGGAGGCTGATAGAGCAGCGCAGGGGACACAACCTCGGGTGCTCTGGTACCTGAGGGAGACGTGCCGCCAGGGCCGGGGTCAGGCGTGCGACACGGGATCCTGCAGCTCCTGTCACTGTAGGGCTACACAAGGTCTGCAGAGCCTCGCACGGGAAATTCGGAAAGGTCCCGTCTTTGCAAGCCTGTCAGCACGGTGAATCCTTCACTTCCATTAGCTGCTAATTCACTTACAGCAGAGGAAAATAATAGAGGTAAGGATCACTGCTCGGCTCCCGATAGGATTAGGCGCTCTGAGAGCGGAAGGGTTGCTGAATTTTCTGTTTTCTTTTGAGGAGAAAGGAAGAAATAAATTGGTGCATTTTTTCTTCTGATGTTAATTAAAAGCAGCGATGGCCCTGGCTTCCCAAGGAGAAAAGAGGGCAAGAGGTAAGAAGAGAGAAGAAAGCCAGAACCTCTTTATTGGTCGGAAAGGTTTCCCGGCTGCCCTGCTGCAAAGGGAGATGCACAGAGGAAACAAGAGCAGCAATTAAAAATTAAAGAGAGAGAGATGTACAGCAAATTACTGAGATGATCTTGGACCACTGCAGTGCATTAACAGGGCCATCAGTCCCCTCCCGGGCAACTCCTGACACTGCAGGGCAGCGGCTCTGGGAAGGCAGCAGAGACGCCTACGGTCATGACAGCAGTGGCCCGTTCTGGCTCCTTCAGAGCCAGACAGGAAAGAAAAAGCAAAGAAGGGACCAAGTTGGGAGTAACTGAGAGCAGGAGGAAGGCGCTGAACTGCAGCAACCCCTTCCCCCAAGGGGAAAGCATCTTCCCTTCGGAGGAGCTTACCTGAGGTTAAACCCACCGGGGAGCCCGGGCAGGGAAGAGGACTGGGCAGCCAGTTCTCCGTTGCATCCAGACACCCTCAGAAATCAGACCCAAGGGCCAGATCTGCCCCTTCGCTGGGAGGATCTCTCAGTGCTGCCAGTTCAGGTTTGCCGTCTCCTCTGCCATCCTGTCACACGTGTGGAGCAGCGTTTTCCAGCCCGGCGCGGCCCCCGGAGGACGCTCCAGCCATTGAATTTGCATCGAAAGGATGTCACGGAGGGGAGACAAAAAAAACGAGGCCTGAGGAAGCCCACAGGCTCATCGGGACTGTCCCGAGGCTCCTGCAGCAAGGGCCAGCAGCATGGAGCCATGGCGAGCCGGAGAGGAGACGCTCCCTGGCTAAACGGGGCTCACGGCACTTGCTGCTGAGGTTATTAACGAGTAAAAGAGACGATGGTGCCCGCAGCTGAGCGAGGGCGGCGGGCACCCGGCACGCTCCTTCCCCCCGGGGCCAGGGCACGACCCAGGCACGGGAGGAGAAAGCTGAGAAGATGGATAGGACGAGAGCGCCTCGGCCGCATCCTTGCTGCCACGCCACCCCCCTCCGAGGCGGCGGATGGGGCGGTTACGCCCCCCACACGTGTCCCCAGCTGCAGCCCGAGCCCCCGGCGGCAAGCAGCGCCCGTCCCCTCGGCCCGGGAGCGGTGACGTCCCATCTCTGCCAAAGGACTTCAAAAATCGCCCAGGAAATCATATTTCATCCCGGCTTATTCAAATTCATGAAGCAACAATTTGAAAGCCCCTAGCTACAGGCTGAGATCATGCAATTAGACCATTAAAAAAACAAACCTCTAAAACCCTCAGACATTTAAACCTGATAGTCTGTATAAAGAAAAATGTTCGCTTTTCATGTACGATGAGTGAAAATCATTTTAGATTTTTATTATTATTATTTTAGAAGGGAAATAAATATATTTCAATCCAGTCAAGAGTGAAATTGAGTTTAACAACAAAGCAATTTCTATTAGTGAAGGCCCAGGAAAAATATGGATGAATAGAAAATTCACAAAGACTGTGAATTGTGTCAGACAACGGTGGGATTAAGAATTAAAAGCAACTTTGCTTTTCTACTGCTAATATAAGCACATAATGATCCACCTCATCGCAAATGTGCTCCCTTCCCATATAAATATTGCAAAAGCACAACAGCAGCAAAGAGTAGGGTTACACTTTACATCTCCTCGGCAGCAAAGGACAGGAAAAGGTGCTGAGTTTGGGGATTTCCGTAAGGGGCCTGGCAAGGGGACGGGGTTGGTGGGTGGCAGACGGGAGACAGAGGGATGAGAGCAGCCTGGCTGACCACAACACTGCGAACACCCACGGGTGCGGGGTGGGTGAGGGCATCGGCACCGCCGCAGCCTCTCGTGCCCAAAAGGCAGGAAGATGTGGGTGCGTCGACTCGCACAGAGAAATTCGGATTTTTGCAGGTGATTTTTGTATTGCTTTTTTTTTCTTTTTTCTTTTTTTTTCCACTCAGTGGGATGAAAAGCTCCCTTTTAATTCAGGAGTTCTGATGGGTCTCGCAGTGGTGACAACTCTTATGTCCAGCCTTCAGAAAATAATATTTTCTAATTAGATATAATAGAAACCCCAGACGCAGCTGCAGGAAGACAACATCCCCTCACTCTCGGCTTTCGAGTGCCTTCAGGCATCAACGTCTTCCAGCGACATCCGGGTATATCCCAGTTCACATCCGTGACCGACTGATGCTAGGTAACAAGGTTTAGGACCCCACTTTTGATCTCTTAAGCTCTCCAGGTTCACAAGTCTCTTGTTAATCTGGCTCTGGAGGAGAGCAACAGCTCGAAGACGCTGTGAGATGACGGATGCAGCTTGGAGCTTGCCTGCACCACCTGGGAGAGAAGCAGAGCACCAGAGAAGATGCTCCCACCCATCATCACCCACCGGGTCCTGCTGTAATGGCAATAAATGTAAACTGCGGGGAGAAGGGCGAGTGCAGAGCTCCCCTCGGTGCCTACTGCCGGGGGGGGGGGATCACAGTGCCGGTGCATCCACATGCCATGGAGGAGCAGGCACCACCTCGCTCTCACGTTTCTCTTCTGTGTCCCTGCTTCATGGTGCTGAAGCCGGCAAATTTGGCCAGAGGCTGCGCTGGGCGCCAGGGTCCGCATCCCACGGTGTGAAGCCTCACAGCGTTTTCTCTCCAGGATGCTGGGGCAGAGATGCAAGAGTGTCATTGCTTCACATCTTGTCTCACCCCCGTTACCAAGAATCTAGGTAGTTGGGTTAAAAATTAAAATTTTGAATAGTCCAAAGCATGAAATCTTGAAGCACTTACGCTGTCCTAAATCGTTATTGGCTTTAAAAATTAATTTCTCATCTCCAATGAGGCAGCTCCACTTGTTTCTCCTCAGTGGGATTCACAGTTGGAACAGGGAGGCAGATTAATATTGATCACACTATATTATTAAATGAAATTTTTTGTATCATTTTCTTTTATTTTTCTTTCTTTCTCTATAGACAAGCCAGTGGAGGTGCACTGCTGCAGGAGCCAGAGACAGGGTCATGAGCCGCTCTGTCATAAGCACCAGGAAGAACGCAAAACTCAATTTAAACCAACTCCTGTTCCCTTTGAAGTCAATTACACGGCTCCCGAGGACCTGGGTTGAAAGGAGACAGACCGAGGCGAGCAGAGGAAGAGAGGCATTCTACTAAGCGAGTAGTAAAAGCACAGAGCCATTCACTTAACTACTGCTGATCCATCAGCAAAGACACTTTTGCAAAGGCACCGTAGAGGAAGATGCGCTCTTGACACCTGATTTGACGTAAGGCTTCAGCCAAAATCCCCCTTGGCTGCGTCGGGAGGGCGGCGGCGCCAGGGCAGAGCGGGGCCATGGGAAGCTGCTCTGGCTGGAAACCAGGCCGAGCGGTGGGATTTCCTGGGGGTCAGACCATGGCAGGGGGAGGTCCACGGGTGGCTTGGAAAGAGACCTCCACCAGCACCGAGGGAGCTCCCCCCCATCCCAGGGAAGATCACCAGCGCTTCGGGATCCTCCTGGCACGTCAGGCATCCAGGCACCATGGTAAACACCTAGCGACAGCAGCACCACTCCAGAAGGGCCCAGGCAGCGATGGAAAGGCAGCTGGGAATAGACAGTTCCTAAGGGCCTGATTTCCTACCCCCTCCCCCTTATATTTATTTAGGTACAAGGAAAGAGCAGGCTCCTGGCAGAACATGTGTTCCCACATTTACCCACGTCAGAGCTGTCTGGGAGCCCTTCTTTTCTGGTTTTCTTCTCTTGGTTTTGGAAAGCAGAATCAGCAAACTGAAGTGCAATATTGGAGCTGTGCTTGGCGTTTGTGAAGATTAATAAATCTCCTCTGACATAAGTAAATAACCAGACTTCTCTGCTCACTCAGAGGAGAGAGCATCCCCCCCTTCAAACACCTGCAATAAGAGACTTGCAATTACCGCTTTGTCTCCTAGAAACTAGTAAATAATTCAAACAAACTCCTCTTTTTGCTTTTGTTTTTCATTTTAATTAATCCACACAGAATTTTGTCCTCCAAACGTAATCACAGCAGAGCAGAAACAGCAGGTAGAGAATCTCATTACCCAGCTTACCAGCCAGATCCTAGAGCCATTATTAATAGAAACTTCACTGCACGAGGAATTAATAAAACCTGACTTGCGAGGGGGCAGGGAACCGCTCTGTCTGGAGTGCATTACCTTGTCGCCAGGACATCAGACTTCAGAAGTGCCGGGGGTTGCCACACTTTTTTGGGTAACAGGCTCCTTGCCTCCTGTAGCGCGGCCAGCAGTCACGTCACCTCACTCGCTGAGCCCAGCCGTGTGATCATCCTGCTGTCAGCAAGTACATATGACACGGGAGAAGCCACGGGAGTCAAAGCAAGGTGAGCTCAGGAAATGGATGTCAGGCCACCGCACAGACTCATGGTGGGCTGCTGGCAGAGTTCAGACACGTGTTCCCATGGCAGTGCATTAGTTATGCCTTTGTCTCTCATTATATCAGCAGCTGAGCAAGAGCTATATCCTTAGAGCACTGCCTAATTGCTCCCATCCATGGGTGGCAACACAGAGGCACAAACACCCAGACCCTCCATATCTACCACAGGTTTTGGAGAGAGAAAAGCACCCCAGACCTCAACCCCCAGGCCAAGGTGCTCCAGCAGGCTGGAAGGGGGGTAGCTGGAACCATGCTGATCCCACTGCAGGGAAGAATGGGTGATCCTGCCCCACATGCTCTCATTTGTGCCTCAGGGCTCATGGCCCCCTGCAGCAGAAGCTCAGCGGAGCCATCTGTCCTTGGGTCCCTGGTGGGGCTGCTGGGCTCCACGGACAGGAGTCCTGCTTCTTCCTGCTGTCTCAGCTCCTCGAGGGCAGGAGGTTTCCGCAAGACTCCCAGAGCAGAAAAAATCCCCCTCTTTGCCAGAGCACGTGATGGAGCATTTTCCTCCAGACTGTCAGGCCAAAGGGAGGCCTCTTTTTGATGGCTCCACGTGGTGTTTTTGCCTCCCACGCCCTGCTCTTCGACAGTGTGGAGGTGGCAAGAGCGCGGTGCAGGGCAGCAGTGCCTTGCCACCACAGGCACACAGGCCAGGCTCCTCCTGGATCCCCACACAGGCTGGGTCATCAGTCCTGCCAGCAGGACTTGGTTGCTGCATCGGCCCCGCAGTACAGTGAGTGGCACAAAATGGGTGCCAACCCAGCTGTGCCAGGTCATACCCCAGCATCTTAATCAGGGACACCACAGGGCTTCTCCACAGGGCACCTTCCTCCCGCAGGACTCAGCATGCACGGCAGGCTCAGATAAGGACTGCCAGTAAGGAAAGTGCCAGTATCACCTGAAGTCACCTGCACAGAGATAAGACACGGACATCGCTGACTGATAGCACACGCTTGTTCTGCTGTTTTTTTTTTTTTTTTTTTTTTTTT
>NW_028186258.1:821182-874604 GCF_003343005.1 Rhea americana
TTTTTTTTTTTTCTAGCTGGTTTCTTTTCTTGGAGCTCACAGAGGCTCGGGGCTGAGAAACACATGGGTTCCACACGCAGGCTGCTGCACTGCAATACCCAGAGGTGTGATTCACTTAGGTTCAATGGCTTCTTTGCCTTGATCATCTGCACTTATACAAACAGCAGTACATCAGTAAGCAGCTTTAATTAGAGGTGTTAATAGTGCTGGGAGCTGGGGGGAAGCACATCAAGGCAGGAGGGAGAACAATTTGCAATCTAAGGAGAACAACAGGAGGAGCTAGGAGACCTGCAGACCTCAGGACCTTCCCTTTCTGCTGCCAAAGAGTCACTCACATCTAGCGAGGTGGTGGTGGGGGGGAAATCAAGCCCCAGGAGCCCACGTACAATTGCTGGAGAAATATCACCCATGCTGATTATCCTGAATAATTCATGCAGATTTTATCATGCATTCAGATTTTATGGGAGTCCTGCAAAGCCATGATCTGAGTCATTCACAACCATCTACCCCCTTCCCAGAGAAGCCTCATCAGCAGCAGGGTATGGAGGTGCAAGTTACACCCCAAGGACCTCAGCTTCCCAGGGGCACCAGTGATAAGGCACAGAGCCACATCAGGGGTAACTGCAGCCCCAGGGCACCTGCTGGTTTCGATCCTCCTCCCCAGTATCCACCCCTCCCCAGTTGCCTCCAGTGGAAGAGGGATCCAGCCTGTCTGGCCTTGGCAGCCTGGGACACCGGAGTGGGAGGTACAGGAGACACTTGACAGTTGCTGGTATGGCACCACATCAGTCCAGCTCCCATCACAGCCCCACTCTCACAGCCAGCTGACTCGCACCCCGCTGTGGTCCCAAGGCCACAAAGCAAACAGGGCCCCCAAGGAGGGGACAGTGCATGCAGTGCTCTGCCCTCTGCCCAAGAGGCCACTGTGTATGGGGATGGACATCCCAGCTGGTCACAGCAATGCTGACTGGGATGAAAGGACACGAGCCACTCCTGGGGAGAGTGGGTCCCCTCGGCCTCTCCTCAGGTAGGCTGCAGGCCATGGAGCAGGCTGCTCCCGGGACCCTCTCTCTGATGTCAAGCTGTGCGATCTTCAAGGCTTTTAGTGCTTCTATTGCCTTTCAAAGCGGGCTGCTGAAGTGCCCTCACCTGCTGCGTGCTCCAGGCATGAACCGCTGTCTCCTTGGAAACTGGAGCCTGGTACCAGTGCCGACAGTGGCGGCAGAAGGAAGGGGGAATTATTTCCCTCTGGAAAAGGGATGGAGACAGCTGTACATCTTTGTTTCCAGCACTAGTGATGGGTGAGAGGTCTTCACCCCTCTGCCACCAGCTCGAGGTGCTGCAAGTAGGCCACTTCATCCCCTGCAGCTTCCTGGGGCAAGCGAGGGTAGGAAGCCATTCCCATATCTTGCTGTTGCTACGTGTTGCCATATGCTTCAGGGTCCTTCCCTTACCACCAGGCACAGCGGGGGGGGGGGGGGGGGGGGGGGAGGCTCAAGGCCAGCTGGAGAGGCAATGGTCACTTCAGCAGGAGAAAAGGGCTCTGCTTGGGGGTGCTAAGACGGAGTAAAGGAGAAAAGGGGCAGGTGGTAGATGGGATGATGTATCCGTACTACGTGACACTTGATGGGAATGGTCCGTGTTGTAACTTTTTTTTATCTGTACCACCTGCTATTTGGTGAGAATAGTCTAGTGCTGTAACTTTTTAGTGCCTAGAACAATACCGCTGTGTTAAGCGGGATACAAATAAGTAACTAACAAGGTCDTGGAARTCTGTGAGAAAGARCAGYGGTTGGTCRCATATAGATTCTGTGGCTTCCAGCCACAGAATCACCATGAGAAGCAGTCAACATGAAGGTCAGAAGCTGAAGAGTAGTGAAATAGCGACCCCCAAAGTCAAATGCAGCCCCCAAAATAAGTCTGCACGCATGTGCAGTATCATAGCCCGGTTATGCAACTGGGGTGGAGTTGGGCTAGACTCCCTGCACTTGTTGGCCCCAGGTGCCGGGACTCCCGCCTACCGCAAGTAATCATAAATGCTGGAGTTTTCCGAAGGAGGGAGAGGCTGCTACGCAACAGAGGACCAGGTTGCCTCCTCGGGGACGCCCAAAAAGATTGTGCCTGCCGACTCTCTCTCTCGCCCTGCAGACGATCAGGACAAGCATTGAGGTGGTCCTTCTCGAGACTACCATCGGGTCGGTCTGTTTGTAAGTATCTACTAATAAACTGCTTGCTACTGAAGAGTGTGTGTGTGTGCGTGTGCACGCGCGTGTGTGTGCTGGCTTGCCAAACCAGATGTTTGGCCCCTGGGAATCTAACTGAAACAGATGAAGATGAGAAGGGGGGGGGGGAAGGTGGATTGGAGAAAATTTGAGAAACAAGCACCGAGAGAGGATGCGTGGAGACCATGGTGGAAAAAGATGTGGCTCCAGGGAAGCCCCTTGTTACCTAGTGGAGCAGGAAGTTGAACACCCCCCTTGGTGATATTAAGCCAAAACCACCGGATATTTTAAGTCTCTCTGGTTCCTGCTCCTGAGAGGTCAGCAAAGATACTGAAACACCAGCATCCTGCCCAGGCAGATGCAGATTGCTCACTGGGACCACCTACATCAGCCCAGCTCTGCATGCACCAGTCATGGCACAAACATATGAGCAGGCTCAATCCCCCAGGTGCAAAGGGCTCAGCCTCCCACGGTGTATTTTAAAACATGTTCGCCACCACCACCCAGAGAGAGCAAAGCGGTCTTCTACCAGAGGAACACCAGCCCTTGAGCCCCTCTCCTCCTTGCCAATTAAGCAGAAGGGAAAATCCTAGTGTGTCAAGCCAGGCTTGGGGAGTACAGCTGGAGAGATGGCTAGCACTAGCAGGCAGCGGGAAAGGGCAACCTGGCTGCAAGATGCAGGTTATGATGGACACCCTTCCCCGAGGTTGCCCGTGGCTTGTGTTGACAGTCTCAGGTGGGAGAGTGAGGAAGAGCTGCCCCTCACTTCTCAGGTGCCCTCACACACCCACAGTACTGGGACCCAAGTTGCTCAAAGCACCAGGGGGGCCGCCAGATTTTCTCCCTTCCTTTCATGAAATTCAGTGCAGCCAGTGAAAGCCCACGCCTGTCATCGCCCACACCACCTTGCAACAGAAGGATTTGACTCACATCACAGTGTGGCTGCAATAACTGAACAAGAGGCATCTGGGTCTGGTTATTCAGACTTCAGCCTCTAAAAGGCACAGGTAGCTCAGAAGAGATGCAGCCCTGCTCCCCATCCAGAGGGGCCTGGTGGGGGAGGGATGGGCCCACACCTCCAGCAGGTCCCGGAGCCCCTCCTCAGACCATACATCCCTGCAGGGTCTCACAGGGTTCAGCAACACACCTGGCTACCCTGCACAGCCAGTACTGCACCAGCAGCCCCAGGGAGGGCCTCTAGCACTGACTCCTCTGCTTTTTCCCTCCTCTCCCCCCTGCCACCCACTATTTTTTGTTATTACTGTTTACCTTCAGTGGAACATCAGGGAATATTCACTTGAGCTGTGTTGTCTCTGCCTTCAGCAAGTTTCATGTATTTCAATTATGGAGCCTTCCCTGGAAAGGCCAGAGACCTAAGCTCCTGTGATGCAGAGTAGAAGGATGGAGACAAACAGCCTCCGGCATGCCTGGGTGTGCTGCTTAGCACCTCATTTATCATTTACCAACAACACGGGCGTGCTGAGCCTGCCCCAACACCAGGCACAGAGTGAGCAGAATCCTGACACCAGCTGGGCTTAATCAAGCTTGGCCCCTGCAGCACAGAGTGATCAGGCAATGTTTCCAGCTGGGGAAGAAGCACGCTGCATATCCAAAGGCAACATGAGGCTGGGGATTTATCCAGAGCTGAGCTTCCTCTGGGGGCCTGCATGGAGACCAGTTAATGCAGCACCAGTGATTTATTAGGAGAGCTACTATTTGTAGCAGCTGCAAGCCGTAAGGCTGTAGATACCAGCATCTGCTTCATCAGGGAGGGTTATTAACAACATCAGGAGATTTATGAGGTGAAGTCTGTTGTTTCCATGCAGGTTGTATGGCATGGTGTGACCCTTCAGTTTGGCTGGAGTCAGGAGAGCTGTCACCAAGCCCAAAGGGCCCCTACATTTGCCTGGTGACAAACTGCGGGTAGCAGTGCCTGAAGACAGAGGCACCCATCTTTCTCAGTGCAGTCAGGATGAAAATCCTTGCTGCTCCACTTCCCCTGCAATGCCAAAGGGTCATTACAACACCTCATCCATGGGGTCTGCACCTCTCCAGCCCTATGGGACCAAGCACCTCCTCCTAAGCAGGTCCACAAAGGAGGACTGAGAGAACCAGATCTGCAGTCAAAGGGTTGACATTCAAGCCTCCGCAAGGGGCCCACAAATCCCCAAGGGTTGAAGTACTCTGGGCTAGCAATGTCCCAATGTGACCTTGGCAGGTTTGCGGCACTATCTGCACATTAGGGGTCACTTGCCACACTTCCCACAAGTGGCCATGCTCCATCAAAATCAGGAACAACTCTCCATCTTCCAACACTTTCCTTCTTTCTATGCTCCCACCTTGTTAGCTAGTACTCCTTAGCTCATCAGCTGAGCACCTCTGTGGCAGTGACAGAAGCACAGCACACCTCAGGGTGCAGCTCTCAACAACCAGCACTGTCCTATATCCAAAAAGACCTTCCCCAAAACAGTTGCAGGCCCTGAAGGCCTCTGCTCACGGCAGCATTAATCATCCAGAGCAGAAACATTGAGCTATAAATGCCCTTATGCAGTTTCTGCAGGGAGATGCTGAGGAAGCAAGAACCAAGCACCATTTTCACAGGGATACTTCAGTGATACCTTTTAATTGCCAGAATATTTGATTTTGCCACAGTTGGACAAAACAGCTTCAGAGTGCTCAGATGAAATAGGAACATGAAGAGCCAACATGAACCATCTTTGTGCTGCAGCGCTGTTCTCAGTGGATTTCTTCAGAGGGTGAAGACAGTGATCTGCCTGTGTTAACTTATCTCAACTGTAAACTCATTTTGACAGGACAGCAACACAAAGCAGAGTCAAAATGAAATGCAGGGACATACGAAAGCATTTTGGCCTTGCTCAAGTGAAACATTTTATTTCAAGCTCTTCCACAGAGTATTGCCTTTCTCTGCATCTTCCTCCCAGATTTTTTTGTTTCAGAGAAGTCATTTTTTCTTGATAGAATATAAAAAATGGTTTCTGCACCACACGAACCATAACTCTAAAGCATAGCTGGAGGGAAAAGTGTGATGCAGTTGGAATAGACTACTGTTTTTCACATTGTTCCCTCTCAAAAAGGAGGCTTCTGAAATGGGCCTATATGCATGTGGATCCCTCTCCCTGCCCTCATCCTGCAGGCAGGCCAGCTACAAAACATCTCGCCTCTCCAGTCATGAAGGAGCTGATATCTTTCCCCATCCATCTGTTTGGCCAAGGAGAAGAGGAATCCCTGTCAGGCACAGAGGAGCACAGAGTTGGGGAGAAGAAACTCCATCCTTCCCCCAAAATACCAACTCCCAGACAGGCTCGTAACAGGGGCCAGGAAGGCTGGATGCAAGAACACAGGGATAGTAAGGTAGCATTTTCCATGAAAGGACACAGGGATGGGGCATCCACACGGCAACTGCCAGGGTACTGTACCATGTCCCTTGAGCACAGTTGCCTCCTGCAGACACCCCAAGGCTGATACAGACACCAGCTGTAGGCTCAGCTCAGCCTGGCCAAGCTCAGCCAGGAGGTTCCCTTGGAAATGGGCCTGGGCTTTCCTGAACTTTGGGGCCAAGCCTGCCAGCACAACCCCCTCCACCACGCATCTTCCCCCCACAGGTGGACCACACAGAGCCACTTGCAGCCAAGAAGCATGGCCAGACCCTGGCTTCATCCCACTAGGGCAGGCTGCCTTCACTCCCCACTCCAAAGGTCTCCCAGGCCTATAGACTCAGCAGCCAAAAGGTAGGCAGGTAAACAGAGATGGCGCTCAAGCCTCTTTGCAGCTCCTCGTAGCTGCCGATAAACACGTGGGCCATCCAGCGAGACTACAAGACGGCGCCAGGCTCCCTCACAGGCCAACTGCCTGCTACACACAGCAGTCTGCAGAGTCATCCCTTGGGGCCTCTTTTGCCCCACGCTACATGATCCCTCTCCCAGGACGGCTCTTTCGAGTGCAGGGCAGCTACCATCATGGGCACAGGGGAAGCTGCCACCGGGTCTTGCAGCAGGGGCTGCAGGAAGTTTGGCAGCTGGGAAAGACAGAGTGCAGCAAGGAAGAACCACAGCAGCTCGGCCCTTCTGGGTTGCTTTTATTGCAGAGCGACAGGGTGTCCCTGCAGGACCACACCGCACACCTGCCCAGGCTGACCCACAGAGGTCTGAGCACTCCACTGGAGCGCATCACGGCACAGGTGCTGCACTGCACAGGGGAGGCTGCACGGGTGGCAAACGACATTGTCACAGCCGGCCTCGACACACCGCGCGAGCCCTCCGCCTCCATGTTACAGAAGGCTCCTTCAGAGCGCAGGCAGGGACCCCATCTGCTCTGCTCTCTGCCTCCCACAAACAAGGTGGCAGCCAGCACTGGCGTGTCCCTGGACACACCACGGGCAGCTCAAAGGCCAGGATCACCAGCCTGAGACAAGCTGCCCCCTTTGCAAGCAGCCTGGGGGCCTCCTCCCAGAACCAGTGCAATGCTGCACGCAGAGGAGACCTGCGCAACAACACCGTCAGGGTGGCAAAAAGCATTCTGAAGAGGCTGACTTCCTCTCAGCTACCCGAGCGGGATGGTCACTGCTTTCCCGGCAACAGCAAAGAGCCACCTTACGGAGCAGCGCTGGGAAAGCCAAGGCCACCAGATGGCCAAGGCCACAGTGTTACTCTTCTCCCAGTCACTGGGCAGACTTCAGCACACTGCCCCTTTCCTGGGGCAGACAAGAGCCTTCCCAAAGGGGACAACCAAGGCAGGCCAGCACACAAGGAGCACAATGAGACAGTGGTGACCGCTCTGATGGCCACAACCCCTGCCTCCAGTTGATTCTGCTCAATGAGGCCAAGAAACATGCCACTAGCCAAGCAGCAGACTGCTCCCAACTCCCAAACATGCTGGTGGCCACGAGGACAAGCCACAGCCTCCAGACATGATGGCAACTGGCTATGACTCAGCCTTCAGTGAGTGCTCAGTCTCCCAGAGCAGACACCTGTAGCCTCTTGGCCTCCAAGGGCCTGCCGCTGAGAGGCCCCTGCTGATCAGCGCTCTCAGTCCCATAGTTGATGTTCTACAAGAACATGGCTTCAGTGTTTCCTCCTCAGACGCTGATGCCACACAGGATGAGCTGGTGGCAGCAGAGACTTGGAACACTCTTGTCACAGGAGAAGTTACCAATCCCCCAGAGGAAGAGGCAAACGGAGAAATGGCATCTTCAGCCCCATAGCTTCCCATGCACTTGGAGACCACTGCTGGCTGAGCTCACTAAGAGCTGGGCTCCCAGCGCTCCCTGCACAGACCTAACACTCAGTGGCAAACCAGGATGCTTTTGCTGGACCCCACAGGGAAACAGCCCAATGCGAACCCACCTCGCCTGCCCCTACTGATTCTGTTGCCCTGTCTCAACACAGCCTCGATGACTGTGACACGGCACAGATGGCGCAGAGCCAGCAGCCAGCACCAACAGCTGCAGACTAGCCCACCAAGGAGCTTGGTGCAACCACCATGCAGGGGAGTTCAGCAGATACAATGGCCACCAAAGTCTGGGATAGGACTACACAATGCAGAGATCCCCCAGCCCCAATGGATCAACTAGGGCCTCAGCTCCACATGCCTGGGAGTGAGGGGCCGCCAGTGAGATCACTGCACCAGCTTCCACGGGCAGGGGCAGTGAGCTAGGGCACCCAGGACCATCACAGGAACAGCAGTGCCCACGAGAGCACAAGGTGAACATCATCCCCCACATCCAAGGCAGGCCACTGTGCCTCTACACAAACATCCTCTCAGAGAACCTCACAGTGCTCTCCACACAAACAGAGCCTCCAGATGAGCTCGACAGACGCTGTCTTGTCCACACTGGGAAGACCCAGCCATCACAAGCTGCTCTCCAGCAGTGGAAGTGCAGCCCAACACAGGCCAAGGTCTGGCAGCACAAGGGCAAGGGAGGACATTTGTCAGGGCAAATCAACACCCAACTCTATGAGGTGAGCGCAAAGGATGGGATAGGGGCATCACAGTCAGGGAAATGGCTGGCATCTCCCAGCCTTCGCTTTAAGCAGGCTCCATTGCCTTCTAATCTTCACCATGCTGCAGCCAGCTGCAGCACCGTGCTGCACGTGCCTCAGCATCACCTCTGTCCCTGGCCCAGCACCCATTGCTGCCTACTCTCCGTGAGCCACTTGCCAGCAGCAAACAGAGCTCCCTTCACAAACCTCCCTCCCCGCTTCCAGATCTTCTGCAGAAACTCCTTCTACAACCTGCAGAAACCTGAGGTCACACGAGTGGAGCTCCAGAAGGACATGAGCACCAAGCAGGACCTGGTGGAGTGTCTCATTGCCCACGCCCTCAGGAAGCAGCACAAGGGCGCAGCAAGGCAGACAGCCCTGGGAGTGCACGGAGGGGGAAGCAAGGAGAAAACATAGACAACCAACAGCCAAAGGAAGATACGGTGAGCACTAAGCAGGACCTGGCAGAGCAGCTGGTCGCTCATGCCCTCAAGCAGGAGCAGGAATGTGGAGCAAGGCAGACAGCCCTGGGAGGGCACGGGGGCAAGCAAGTGGAAAGGGCAGAGAAGACAGATGGGATGAAAGACCCCAAGAACGAGGCTGTAACAGTGGAGCAGCTGGAGGAGCCTGCTGCTCTCCTTCCTGCACCAAGCAGCTCTGCCCGTCCTGACACCCTGCCCCCCAGGCCCTTGCTCCTCAGGAGGAGCTGCTGCTTCAAAGGCTGGGGGSGGGGGGGGGGGGCACTGTGCCGGGCTGCCAAGTGCTGGGCACCTCCCCTGAGATGGCGGCTGGCCCTGAGCACATAGAGCACAAAGACGAGCAGCAACCGGCACACAGGCCGTCACCCTGGAGGCATTCAGCCACCACCAGAGCACCACATCCCACTGCCTGCCCTCCTCGCTTGCGGCACTGAGGGAGCAGGACGCTTAGACATGCTGCCGCATCTCCACCCCACCACCCGCCCCCAACGCCGGGGCTGCAGAACCACCACCTCAGACTGCTCCTTTCCTTCAGGAGAGGCCACCACCAGGACATGGGGGCCACTATGTGCATGCTGTCGCACACAGACTTCTCAGGCTACAGCCATCTTCTCCTTTAAAGAAAAGCCTCTGAACCTTTTTCCTCCCTCCAAGGTTTTGTGTCAGGTAACTCTCAGGAGAAACTCTGCCGCAGCCCATGCCCACAGAGACACACAGACATGGACACAAACCGGCCCAGTCTCTCGCACGCCCACAGAGCAACTGGTGGCCAGACCTCGGCCTCGGTCACTGAGTGACCGACTGACACCAGCACCCAGGCACCCTTCAGCACTCGCGAGCCCCGCGGGCGGCTCGGGCAGCCCCTCGCGGCTGCGGAGCCGCCACAGAGCTGCCGCCGCCCGCGCTCTGCCGACACCCGCTCCTCAGGGCGAGGCAGGCGCAGCCGCCCAGGCCGGTCCCGACCGGCTCCAGCCGGTTCTGGCCGGCTCCTGCAGCGCTGCCAAGCTTGGACCTGGCAGCGGAGTTCCTGTGGCGAAGCTTCGCCGCCACGCTGAGTCTCCCCGTGCGTTTGATAAATTCTTTATGTTTTCTTTTTTCCTCTCTATGATAATCAGTAATCAAAAGTTGGTGTTAATTGGCAGACAAATACATTAAGGTAAATTCTCCAAGTCAAGACTATTTTCCCCACAAGACTTGCTATTGCAAGCAAATGCCACCGCCTCTGAAGCCTCCTGCTCAGGGCTCTCCGAAAACCCGGACACATTTCCCTAGGAACACACGCGAGAGCGGAGTTTCCCATCTTGGCCGAGGAGTGCTGTTGGTCCCAAAGCAGGGGCAGAGGCTGCCTTTCCCCAGGGCCAACAACACGGATCCCTACTGCAGTGCAGGGGCACTCTGGTTTCCCTTCAGCTTTTTACCTGAGGGTATTTAGAGCCACGCTGAGACCCGCAGGCCAATACAGAGCAGCAACCAGAGGTGCAAGCAAATCCCAGGGGGACAGATAGCCTCACTGAGGAGCAGGAAGAGAGGAAAGATGGTCTGATGGGAAAGGCAAGGGCCATCTAGCACACGTTGGGTCTCGAATCTCAGCTCTGCACTCAGGTGGCATCAGGGAGTCACGTAACTTTTTTGTGCCTCACCTGCAAAATAGGGTCTGGCTCCTCGGCTCAGACCACGAGCTCCCCCAGGCTGGGCTGTCCCCTTGGTGCACGTCCAGGGCCTTCAGAGCCACCCAGCCCTGAGGCTGCCCCAGCACAGCCACGACACTGCAAGGCACTCGGTGCTCTACCCGGACCTGGCCAGAGATCGAACAGGGAGGGATGGACAGGGAAGGGAAAGCCAGCATCTCCCGTCCAACAGAAGCCCATAAACGCCTCACCTGGCACAGACTTTTTCTGCAAGCCTTGTAATCTAAGACGACACTGCCTGAATCAAGAGAGGCGGTGATAAGTGCGGTGGTGACCAAGCATCTGTGCACACAGCCGGCTGATTGCTGGCTCTGAAGTGCACCCAAGCTGTCAGATTGCAGGGGCCTTTGATAGCAGATGGAGAGTCTGATTGCATTTGCTGATAATGGATTAGCAGGCTTATCTTTGATCTCGACTTTCTCCTGGTTAGCCGATTTCCTGAGGGGCTCTGCGGGGAGGTGTTACAAGAGATTTATTAACAAGATGAACTGCAATGCCAGAAAAGCTACTTCTGCAAAATGCACTTCCCTTCTTCTCATGCATGAAGAGGTTCAAACTACTCCCTGCCTGAATAAAGCCAGCATCTTTACTCCTCGTGGGGCTCAAACAGAACTGCTCCTTCCCCCTCCTCAGATTGGCAAAGCTACATAAATACAATTAGAAGTCACTTCAGTCCTCCCTCCCTACCCACCCAAAAGAGTCTGAAATATATTTGCCAACAATGGCAAATATAAGCACCTTAAGAGGTGCTCAAGTGCAGAAGAGATTTAAAGTAGGAGGGAGCAACAGAGGAGCCTGAGTCCCAAGTCATTTCAGCACTGTGATTCAGTGATACAGCCTTCTTCTAAGGACTAAATTCCTCAAACTTGCTAGGAACCCAGCCGTTCCCCATTGTTTTCATGATTTAGCATCTCCAGAAATGTCATGATAAAATTATCTTTTTTTTAGTCCCCAGGGGTCTGACTGAAAGGCCAGTCTTCCAGTTCAGTTTTTGGAGAGAAGGTGGGTGTTCCCCAATTACCTTAGACAAACTTAGAAAATAAATTAGTACTTCCAGCAGTGTCTCATGCTTTCATCTTTCCTTGAGACACTGGGGTAGCAGTAGAGATACAGTCCTCTCCTGGATACAAGGATGCTTACTTTGGTTACCTGCAGCTAACATTTGAAATTTTGCCCTATTTGCCACATTTGAAAATGTCACCTGCCCCCCCATACAGATCATCCCTCAGCATATCCAACCACAGCCCTGAAGCAGGGCTCCATTTCTGCAGAGGCAACTGCAGATATCACTCACAGCCTAAAGAAGAGCAAGTTACCGACACTGCAAGTTGCTGGCCAACATATTTGAATAATAATTCATTCATTTTCAGGTGCTTTTCCGCAAAGCTGGTACGTGCGTCCTTTATGCTGCCCCTAGAAGTGGACTGTTTTAGTAGTGCTCCGATCTTTCAGATGAGGAAACTGAGGTGTGCTCTGCCAATGTCACTTTGCAAAGCCAGCAAAGACGACAGGATTAGAAATTTGGACCTCACAGCTCAGACCACTACACTATGTCTACACTGTACCACACATGGACATAGCACAAGATGACGCTGCTGGCCTTTTTTGAGATAGATGTGACTACAGCTACCTACCAAGCAATAGCTATAGGGGAAAGAAAGGAGAAGAAGGGAAGAAGAGAGATCAAAGTGATGGGGGAGGCAGGAAAGAAGCAGGGAAAGTAAAGGAATGAGAAG
Organism: Rhea americana; assembly: GCF_003343005.1. NCBI lineage: Eukaryota > Metazoa > Chordata > Aves > Rheiformes > Rheidae > Rhea > Rhea americana. The sequence goes on from NW_028186258.1 coordinate 833,307, forward strand.
AAAGCAGGGAGGTAACTTGTGCGTTTATCACCTGAGTCCAGCAGAGGTTTTCATAGTGGCTTTTGTTTGTTTTCTTTACACACACAAATCTTTACTGCTGCTTTTTGCTGCTAGGGAACAAAATTGCCCTGCGTGTACTGATTCTGTTCTCAAGCAGAGCGGTGCAGCCACACAGGACTTAGGCTACCTGCTTGGACTGCTATCTACCTCAGGCCAGATCATGCACAGCAACTGGGAGGGTATTTGGCACTGAAGAGGAGAAAGCAGGCCAAAAGCAGCCCCCCCTAACTTCAGGATGTCCCAGAGCACCTCCTGAAGCAGCCTGAGGAACTGAAAGGTAGCGCTAGCCGTTCATCTCCTCTGCCTACAAGGCAAAAGAGCGTCTTGAGCTATCTAGTAACATGGGCTTGTATCCCAGCCTGCAGCCACACTGTATTGGCCAGCCAGCTAATGTAGTTTACCCCTGCTCCCTTCCAAAGAAAACACTGCAAGTAAAAACAAAGCAGAGCCCCCAACTAGATGGCTTCCTAATTTTCTCTGCCAGCAATTATCATCAGCTGTGATTTCTCAGTGCTTTTGGATTTTGCTGCTGATCTACAAACCCCTTTGCTAGTTGGAAGAGCATAACTCCCCCTTCTGCACAGTAAATGAACACCTCCAAATGATGCAAAGCCAAAGTGCACATTTATTTTCCACAACAAAACCACCCACTGGTCCATGGCATTGCTCTCCACCACAGGACTTGCCATTTCACATTAACATAATTATTTGTATTGCAATAGCTTTCAAAAAGCCCTGGACCCAGGTTGTGTGAGAAACTCTACAGACACTGTTCCAGAGAATTTGGAATTGGACTAAACAGCCATTTATATGGTGCTCTCTGCTGCTCCTGTGATACATCCATGCTGAAGAACAACAGCCAGCTTTAGAAAAAGGTTTCGTGATTACCTCCAGTAAGAGCAATAAGGAATTGGCCAGCCTCTGCCTTTACACTACAGGATGCAATAAATGAGTGCCAGTGTATGCGAGGAGAAGCGCTGAATGACAAGCAAATTTGATGCCACTCACAGTTTGCAAGCAAATGTTTCTTCTGAAGCTCTATGTCATTCCAGACTCTGGATACATTGGGGACACTTCTGTCTGTGAGCAGACGCCTCTGGCTCTGGCTGAGCTTTAACCAGCTCTGCGCACTCGCCCTTAACGATTCTTTGGGCCTTTCTACGCCAGGCTGAATGTGGCCACTGACTCCATATGGCCTATATACATGAGGAGGCCTAGAGAAGTCTTAGCTCAAGTGGGGTCCCTTCAGCCAGCTTTTCCTCAGTTTCCCCATGGGGCAGCTGTGTCTCTGCCACTCCTTGCTCTCTCAGATGGCCCCACTTTGGGTTTCGGGTCTCTGGCCCTCATCTATCTTGGGAAGGACTCACACACAACTTCAACTCAGAGATCAGGGCATGTTAACATGGCCCTGGGCCCTGCAGACTTCTGTATCTTCAGAAATCTGTACTCAGCAGTTGTGACCATTAGTTTTTTTGAGAGAAAGGCGTTTACTCAGCAGCTCAAAGCAATAAAGAGGAAAGAAGTAGTCTAAAACAATAAACAGCCTGCTGCATATTTAATCTTATGCTTCACTACAAGCTAAATAAATTGGCTTTCCTTTTAAACACTGTCACTATGCTAGGCAGTTTGAAGAGCCTGGGAGCCTGATGGTGTCTCAAACCCTGTGTCCAGTGTGATCTATTCACATTAGCAAGACCCCAGGTCAAATTAGAGGGGTTGTGTTGCCTGTGAACAGCCCATTCACTCTCCAAGAATTAATCACTGATCTTGTTACCTCTCCTCCCTGAAGGACGATGGGGAAGCTGGGGAAAGGTGTTGGATTGCCTGGTTCATGAATGCCATTACAAGCCTAAAGCATGAGTTACCTCCAGGGATACAGATCAACAAGCCTTAATCTGCTTTCTACATCAACATGCAGGATACTTGCAGCAAACAGGGCCCTAGGCAGAGGGAGAACATGGTAAATCGGCAGCTCAGACTGCACAGGAGGGTGTTCTTGTGTCTGCTTGCAGATCCAAGAATGAAAAATGAATTCAGCAACCAAGCCACAATTCATCTCAGCTGACTAAGTTCTGCCTTTAAAGCTGGGATCCAAGTGTAGACACCACTTAGCCTGGCCAATTTCCTGTGCTGATGCTTCATCCAAGACCCTGGCAGGAGAGACTCATTAATTACAGAGGCTGGAATTGTCTCTCTCTGCTAGATAAGGGGGAAGCCTAATGCAGGTCAGCAGCTGTACGTGTCTAACAGAGCAATAAACTCCGCTAGCAAACACTGCTACAAACTAGCCTTAGCAGGAGACAACGTGACTGCCACATGCTCAACTAACCATCTCTGTGGGCTACCCCAGCACTGTTGCAACAGGTCATTTCAGGGGTGGAATAATGATGCCATGGGGACGAGAGATGCTGCCACATTCATGATGTTATTGCCAGCTGTAGCCAGCTAGAAAAGGTTTCCTCAGCTTCCTAAGCACCCCTGGGCTCCTAACATCTGCTCATTTCCATCCATTCATCTACAGGTGCTTTGCAAAGGAAATCATTAACTCTAGAGGCACTTTGCCCCACAGTCACCAGCAAACACAGAACACCAGTTCAGCGGGGCAGAACTCCTTCCCGCTGCATTTTGGTGACGCACTGGCTGGGGCATCCCCCGCTCTGCACATGGGCAGGTACGGACAGGGACCTGGCCTCCCGCATCCCGGGCCTGGCACGGCCCGTGCAGCCTCCTTGCTCTGTGCCTGGCAGCCCCTGCAGTCACCCTGGGAGGGTGAAGGCATGATCAAGGTCACACAGGCAACCCTCCCCAGCCAGGCTGCTGCTGAATCACATCAACTGCAAAAAATCAGAGTGATACACCACACAGCATTCTCAGAGGATAATACTGTGAGGCTCTTAATTACCTTCCTTAGTTGAACGGCTGAAGTTGCCACCCCACAAAGAGCAGGGGAATTTTCAAGCATCAATCCTATCCTCAAATACACATCAAAATTAGCAATTACGAAGATAAAAGCCACCTTCCATCTCTGCTGTACAGCACCAAGCACTTTTTTTAACTGAGGGCAATTACAGTTATTGACACAACAGAGGTGAATGCAGGGATATCACCAGAAGAGCTCAGATTTGGGAGCAGCTTCATCCCGTACCCTGCATCAAAGAGCATCATAATTCTGCTGTTTCAGGAGGATGTAAGAAACCTGTAAACACATGGGACTGCCTGCCCTCACTGAAGCCTGTTACTGATTTTTACTAGTTAGAAATTGGATTACATTCCCCAACATCAAGTCTAAGAGCCCTTCTGCTATTTCTGTGGTCATTAATTATAACAACTTGGTCTATCAGGGTTTTACGTGCTTGAAGGGCTCCATGTACAACAGCTAATTAACATTATGCACATCCTATTGCTTCTCAGTGCCCCTGACCTCCCATCCAAGCCCACAGCTCTGCAGAAAAAGTTGCTACAGAGAAGCGGAGGGGAGGTGAAACGGGTAAAGAAATGAAATTATGTTCACTCCTAGCCCAATATTTATTTCTTTCTTTCTTTTTCCTAAGACACATTTCAAGAATCCTCTGCTTCAGTTACAAGGGAGGCTGCTTGTCAAGAGCTGACCTGAGCTGGATTTAATTGAAAGCTGGTTGCTGGCAGAGGGAGCGAGATATCTGAAAGGGCACCTTGGTGGAGGCTCAGTGCAGGAAGCAGCAAGGAGGGACAGGAGGAGTCGAGGTGGATGGCAGCAGCGTGAGCAAAGAGCACCCTCTGCAGCTAAGCCGAGGTGAGTGGGCGATGCTTTAAGAGCTAAGCCTTCATTTGGAGGGTTTGAGATTTTAGAGTTTCAGTTTGAGACCCCTGGGCTGTTTTTTTCTGCTGCTGCCTGTTTGGCTGGATTCGGCCTGCTTCTTCCTCTGTGACCAGCACACACCAAGGCATCTGCAGGGTAAAACATCTGATGGCAACTGCACTACTTACATACAAACACTGCATTAGGAGAGCCTGTGTCGAGGCAGCAAAGCCCTAAAATCTGCTTTCACAGCACTTGGAAGCCCATTTTCAAGGTGTTTACCCATAGAATTGCTAAATGCAGAGCTGACATGGTGCATTTCTCTCTGCTCCCTCTGTACAGCTTCCCTCACTTAGGCTGCATACACATCCTCTCCATCGGCAGTAAGCCCTGTAAAACCGGGGATGACAGCAAACCAGCAGTAAGCTGCTGGTGTCCTCCCCCAGCCTCTGCTACTACAGCATTTAGGATAGAACAGATACACAAACAAGTCCTTCAAGTCCTCACCAGCCTCATCAGTTAACCGTCCTGTAAAGACACAACACTAGCCACCTCTTGACCCTCAGACAAGAAGGCATGTGTTAATTTTAGGAAAGCATTTATAGCCCAGGGCAAGAGCTATTTACGGATGCAAGAGGCTCTCAGGAGGGCACGGCTGTCTGAAGGTTTACATGTTGGATTAGCTGAAAGCAACACAAATACTAATCCCAGCTCCACCAGTGGCTATGCCTGTAGCCTTGGGCAAATCATTTTGCCTTCTGTCTCAGCGTTATCCTGTTTTGCAATATTTGTGTCCTCTATGAAGTTTTGGGGGGAGGAATTTATTAGCAGAGGAAAAGCGAATTAAGCATTGCACAGCAATACTCTGCAGTAGAAAATACTGAACAGTCTCTACACCTAAGTATTATTAATATTTTAAGTCTTTTAATCAACTAGAAGAAAAAAAGTTAATTTGGGAGTTTCAGTCAACAACCCGAGAACACAGTCCTCCTTGCTAAATACGGCCTCTCATGAGAATGCTGTGTTCCTGACCACACTGTACTTTCAGCTGCTTAAAATTTGTCAGGGTATTCTAATTATTTTCTGTGTAGCCTAATGCCCTAATGCTATAAAACTGTGTCAACACATCTGAAAAGAGGTTTAATTTTAAGTGGCACAGCATTGCCCTTTATTCACTCCAAAATAAAGCGACGCGTGCACACATGCAAAGAGCGAAACCAATCTACATCACTGTGCACTGTTCAAGAGCCAATGCAAGACACAGGAGCTCTTTCTGCACTGTGTACAGGTGCGACCCATCCTCGCTGAAGGCACACGGGCCGATCTCCATGGACAATCGGCTTGAGCTTTGCTCTTCTCACATTATTGCTACTCGATATAATGCGTCACTGTTTCATAACTGTCTTCTGCCTTAATACAAAAAAAACAGTCTCCTTGTTTTGCTTTTCTTTTGCTCACCATTCCCTTGCTCTGCTGCCTCTCTGCTTCTCACCTGGCTTGTTAATGACCACGCTCGGTCACATGTAGCTAAGGCCTTTGCTCCCTCATGAGCTCAGATCTTTTCCTTTGATCCTGCAGTGAATCCAGACCAAGAGTGGAGGCAAGCTGCAGCTGGAAACCAGAATCAGACAGATTTCTTTTTTCAAGAGTTCACACTGGGGTATGTAAAATTGCCTAAGCAATTTTACCAGTCTGTATACTGAAAACGCTTTCCCAGCCCAGTCACAAAAATCAAGTGATACCTCAGTTGCCTGGTGAAAAATTGCTCGTGTTGGCTAAGAAACAAGGTCTGATTACCCATAGTTTCGTGACAACTGCAGGAATGTATCTATTGATCCAGAGCTCCCCCCATAGCAAACCCAGATGGGTTTAACAAGTGCTCATGGTTAACAAGGCAGACCGAGCTGCTCAGCATCAGGAAGCAGCAGAAGCAGAGGCTCTGCAAGGTGAGCTGAGAGCAGTGCCCTCACTGACAAAGGGACAGGCCCACAGTACCCAAAGAAGGTGAGCAGAGCACATCCACTTGATGGCAGCAAGGGCCTGAGCTTAAGTGCAGCTCCTGAGCTGGGGGCAGATGGCAGAACAAGAGCATGCAGGCCAGGAAGGCTGGAGTCATGAAACTGGGCATGTGGAAATGTGCTTGTAGCTAACCTGTAGCAGGGGGGAAAGTCTCTCTGAACATCTCGGTTGTAGCTACAGGGGCTGGCCTCTCTCCAGCAAAGTCCGACAGGCACTTTCACTATGAACAGTGTTGCATGGCATGCCTGAATCTCCCCCAGTACAAAGGTGTCTTATCTGGGGAGCATGTTTTGAACATGAGGCTTCCAATGCTACAGCAAGTCGTCATCTCCTTCCAGTCCTTGGCACTGGTGGTTTATTTGTTTGCTGCAGAACGTAAAAGGTACTTTTATTGACTGGTAAACTTAAATTCAATTGTTTTTTGTGCGAAACAAAACTCACTGTGCACACTGCCCTCTCCTTCCCCCACAGTCTTTTTTTTATGTGTTTATCAAATCACTGCAGTGCTAGCAAGAAGCGTAACAAGCACCGTTCCATGCTGGTTCTGATGAATACCCGCAGAGGCACTGAGCACTGTCCCCTGCCACTGACTGGGAAAGGGCAGCACTTCCCGTCTTACTGACGCATCAGAGAATTTGCAGGATTAGACTCTTATGAAGTATAATTATTATAATTATTCACAAATGTCATTGAGATCAACCTGTGATTGCTGCTCTATTTCACTCTGAAATGAGGTAAGGATGGCATATAAATGTGAACCCTGGAATGCTTCCCTGTTATTCCAGTCTCACTCATGCAGAGTTTCTTTAGAACTTCCAAAGACACGTAAGCGGTCACTGCATTGGTGAGTTTAGCACCGCCCAGCATCAAACAGACGAGTGACCTAACGAACCAACAAAAAGCACCGGTCTTACTCCCATGCACTTAGACTGCTGCCCCCAAAGGCAGCTAGTTTCACCATGCTGCAAGGCTGGGTCACAAACACCCACTGGAGAGAAAACACCCAAATGGAAGTACCAGCAGATGAATTTTTTTCATTGTGTCCAGCTGAGCCAAGACAGTGTTCATTTATAGCATATATGGGAAAATGGATACAAGGAAGAGAGAGAGTCTAAAGACTTAGCCTGGAAACTTAAGATTAGCGGTAAGGAGAAATTTGCCACAAGGGGAAAGGCTGAGCATTCACTGCTATCCTCCACCTGCGTTCTCCTCCATCCATCAGGCTACTGAATGGGGCAGAGGTGCTCTGGCAGCTGTCAGTTATTTCCTCTTCTTCCCCCTTTTAGCACCACACTCTCAGTCTTAGGGCAAATGAGCTCAGCATACAGCCCTGGGCGTCTTCTGCCTTTTAAAAGGAGTGATAAAAGAAGCATCCACCAAGATCTTTCTAGGGATTCCTAAAGCTTTGGTAGATGAGTAATACCCAATTCATATTTAGCCCAGCTTTCTATAGAAATATGATTGCACATTTCTTATCTCCACCTAATCATTTTTCAACATGCTCCCTAATTGCAATTCAGTTTGTTAGGAGGTGAGTGGAAAAAGGCTCAAAGTTGACCGTTTTCCTACATACACAGCACAAACAGGCAGCTAGGAAAAGGGGAGAGACCTTGTAGCCGCTCCACTGTCGAGAAGGATGCGCAGTGCACGCAGGCTGTAGTAGGCACCTGAGAATCCATGTAGGAAAGCATTTGTTAAAAGATCTGTACTGTAGGGAAAATTTCAAGCCAAGCCTCTGTCAGTGGGGAGGCACAAGGCCAAAGAAGCCAGGAGTCACTTGTGTCACTGTTCACTTATTTCCCAGCTGTTTTCTAAATCACTCTGCCCTGAAAGGCTGCAGTGACCTGGATGCTCAAGTTCTGCCTAAGCACCCTGTTACGCAGGTAAACACTTCACTAGAACACAGCTCGACTGAAGGGACCTTTCATTTCGGAAGACAGGTTCACACAAGAACGATCTATGTGGCCAAGGCACAGAGGGAATCCTAAGCATTAGAGCTGCATCTTTAACGTTCACAGCCAGAATCACTAAACAACCCCTTCATCCAAGCAGTCTCCGCTGCTGTGTGCTATTAAAAAATCATTTTGACCACTTCTAAGAAATGAGCCTTCAAGTGCTGAAGTAGCAATGCTTAGGACAAAAGCAAACGCTCTCTACAGACCACAGAGCCAACTATTAAACTTGCTCTGAAAATTTTATCTTTTTACAGCAGTAAAATCAGTGAATCAGCCATCTTTCTTACTGTTACCAGAAAACATATTGGTCCCACCAATTCACAGATTCAAGTGAAGGACTGCTTGAACGACCTATATTATAGTGTCCTGTTTGCTCTGCTGCAGAGGAAATACAGATACAATTTTTTTTTAATTTCCCCAGTACAACCAGCTCAGCACTGGAGCAGTTAAACAAAGACTCTGTATCACAGTTATATTTCTGCTAGCATGAAATAAATAATGATGTATGATAGTATGGCTCTTTTAAACAGGTTATTATCTGTGTAATTGTTATTTTACAAAGATTAATAATTGTAACAAATTCTGCAGGTCAGACATTACCACAGGATGAGTGACTCTGACAATAAGCAGTGATCACTGCATTTAGTCAAATTGCTTAATTGAAGCTAATTTCAGTCAGTGACCTTAACAAATAGCAACTTCCCTTTAATATGACAGAACGAATGATTTCTCATCTGAGGCACAGACTTCCTTTCCATTTCCTTTCCTTCAGGACCTAACTTTGAAACGAAAGCTCCAAACTGTCCTTTTATCCCAAGAATCAAAGGGTTTTGTGTAGAGAACACTAACCTAGGAAGTTTTTGAATTTGTTCACATAACGGATTTTAAAAATCAGCTATTGAGTATAGATTCTATACCTTGGAAATCAGAATACTAAGGCCATCCCATCTTGACACTAGTGGGACTACAGCAGACTCCAAAGATTGTGCAAGTTACAGAATCTTCAGGGGAAAATGCAGCAAGCAAAGTTCCTTTGTACCGGCCTCCTGGCCTGAAGCACTTCATGCCCTTCCTTTGGTATCTTCATCTCTGCAGTCGTGTTCTTTCCCATACAATCCACTGCTCCCTCCAAGCCCCCCAGCTGCAGTAGGAAAATAGGACTTGGACTGAACCATGTATTTCACCTACCTGCTTTCTGATTAAACAGCAGCCCTCCTCAGCCACATTTAGTTTGAGATAAACAGATCCAAAGTAACAATCCATAACCCGTAATTCTGACTAATTTTGCAAGGGACCATCAGACATGCAACACATGACACTAATTGGGAAGACACCTTGAACTTGTGGTGGAGAGTACTAGAAGATGGACCAACACACTGAAGGTCAGAACACATTCTCCTTTCTACAGCTGGGTCACTTTTCAGAAGATGAGCTCTCCAGTGAAGCAAGGGAATGGACTGAAACGACTAAAAGTCAGCACTGATTCCCTTAAAACATCTCACTAGCCTACACCATGACTAGAATTAAGTGGCTCAAAGGGGCTGTTTAGTGCTAAACAAAACATGTTCATTTTCCTCAGTGGCCCCTGATAGGTGACACAAAGCACTTAAAGATCTACCAGCCAAGACTATTTGTCTCCTTTCTACAAAGGCCCTGGCATGACTATACAGTTTAAAGCAGTGACAAGAGCAATTTGACAACTTAACAAGCATATTAGCAAAAACACTGACTGTGATTCACTTTTATTTGCATGGCTGTGACAACAGAAAGAAATATAGTAAAAAGTCTGTTTTCATTTTGTACAGGCATTTGAAATCAGTATTTTCATTAGGATAATATTTTTGTGAGTCTGTTCTCAATTAACGTATCACCAGTTCTAACCCAAAGACACCTTTTATTAACGTAGAAAAGGTTTAACCCAATTTAAATTAAGTTTCTGCACAACATCAAGATGTAAACAAAAGAGAAAAGGTATCTTGGAGGAGGACTTGTCAACAGTTGAAGTAATAACTAAGACAGCAGAGAAGGTATCAAACAAATAGAAATTGAGTCAATGCCAGCAGCAGCTAAATGCCTAAGTTCAACTGAACAAAGCACTTCCTTCACTTGCCTGCTGTGCAGTATTCTGCCCAGTTCCAAATTTGCTCTCTTTTGCACTCTAAGGATGTTTCTTCCACTCTCTGCTCATTAGTGCTTTCTCTGTGGCACTAGCACAAATTCTGGAGTTAAACTAATCAACCATCCTTCTGATTTTATCCATGGAAACCACAATAAATGAGTCTCAGCATTGCTTCTCAAACAATGTAGCCATATCAGAATGTCAAGTATCTTGTTAAGCGGTTAACTTCTTGACTCCATCTCCACCTTTAAATTCTGTCTTTTTTTGTATTTCTGCCAGCATGTTAGAAAACCTAATGGAGAACATGGAAAACATAGTATTAACTCACATACAATTAACTTAAGTGAGGCTACAAGACTTCTAGGGTGGGGGGGGAGCATGGATAAAATCTTAGAAAATACATTTTGCTAGAAAATTCAGTCATGACCTTAAGGTCCTATATTAACTAATACACTTGCAGAGTTGCAAACTAGAATATTGTGTTCACTGACATGTTGAACATAGTGATTGTTATTTACACGGATGGCAAACAATTACACACTGCACTAATAAACACAGTCTTTGAGATTCTCTTCATACTCAGCCGGCTTTTCAGAGACAAGCTCTTAGGCAACCTCTGTAACATTAATTACCGGCATTTAGTCATGACGGTAGCCCAGGAACAACATTCTCCAGATAAAAAAAACTACTGGAGTTCAGGAAGTCAAATGGAGCTCAATTTTGTCAACTGACACAGGCTCTTGAATTTATAGTTTTCTAAATGAAAATTATTTTTTCGTAAAGTTGTACCAGCAAACTCCACCAGGAAATTTTCTTTCCAGTATAGTTTAAACCAGTTTAAAAAAAATAAAGAACTATATTAGCAGAAGACACTCTTATTTTTAGTAACTGCACCATGCATGGGTTTCTGCTAAGACAGAGACTGCAGTAAAGGTTGCAATATTTCTTTTTCTTTTTTAGAATACCCTTCCTGGTTTAGCTATACCTGCAGAAATTCATATAGATTAGATTATTTTATAAAGAGTAAGCATAATCTATTTTAGAAAGTTCCTTATCTCAACTTTCTAAAATAGATTATGCTTAACAAAACACAATAAAAATGAAAGCATATCACTTAATTATGACCAAAGTCTACACAGTTGTAGAAATTTTGAAATTTCTCTTTGCATAGAGGTTGACATTATATCAGAATGAAAACCAACTGCCAAGACTAATGTAGATATGATCATATGCTTATGACATATATGTAAGACTAATTTGTAACAGCTTCTTTAGCACCTAAATGTCAGGAATATCAGTTTTCATTTCCTCTTCCGCGCTTGTTGGAAAAATCTTGGGATGTGATATGTCAAGATACTAAACCTTACTAACAACATAAAAGGATAAGAGTGAAACCAAATAAAAGAGTTTTTTTTTTAACCCAAGCAATATAATGTGCAATTTTGCTCATAAAGTTATAGCCAATATAAATCAAAACCACAATACAACAAATACAGCAAAAGGCTTTTTCCAAATCCAACTGAAAAAAAACCCTGAAAGCTCCTAATTCAGATTAATGTGAAATGGGTCAAATGCCAAGGGAGGCAAGATGAATGGGGCACAGTCACAGGGCCTGTATATGCTGATAAAAAGATGAAGTGATAGAATAATAAATGGATGTCAACATTATCACTCTTTATATTGCTGTACCAAAACTGATGGATTTGATTGCTGTCTGTAGCTGGATTATTTTTCATCTCAAAGAAATATGACTAATCATGTATCATGGCCTGCTTGAATAATTGAGATTTTCTATGTTTCTAAATACCAAGTGTAAGAAATGATGCTCATAGTTAATATTTAAAAAACATTGGCTATCCATGATGCAGGTTTGAAAAATTTGTGAATTTTTTGTAAAATTTGTCACAGAACAGCAACAGTTCACTTTAACGACCCAATAAATGGCTATGAACGGCCTTTTTACATTATCTGATATGGATTCGGACCAAGCAGAAAACGGGGGGGGGAGGGGAGGGGGCAAGAGAGGGGAAACATCTGACTGAGAGATGCTAAACATGCACAAGTCCTATTTCATTAGCATCCCTGAAAGTCGGTTCAAAATTCTTGCTGAAAACAGTCACAATTAGAGAACATTTTAAAAATCTTTTATTAAAATAGTCTATATAATTCTCACATCCCAGATGAACAACACAGAAGTTCATTAAAGGGATCACTTTTAAAAGCAACCTCATGAAAACCATTGCCTAGCTAAAATTAAATTGAATTGTATCAAATGCACCTGTAAGTTGCTCATTGACACAACACCTGAGAATCATTTTTGTCTTCTATGTACCGTAAGACAAAATTATTCCTTGTAGACTTTGTTTTCTCTCACTGATATGTAGGGGAGAACAGGTCCCAAGAACAGTTTGAGGACTGAAGTCAGTAATTCTGTATCTTAAGAAAAGATCCCTTTTTATCCCTTATGGTACTTTATAGAAAGTACTAGTAATTATCCAATAAGAGAAATCTAATCACTGAAAGCATCCTGTCATCTATACCTTTAACAGTGTACAATATATAAAAACAGTATGTTTCAAATTACAGGATCAAGATTGTTTAAGAGACATTAAAGTGCAGCCATTCACATTAACCATATGTATAGACTGAATATCATAAACACTGTTTTTTTCTGTTTGCCTGGTAAATTATGGTTACAGTAATCCTTCTCTTGATTTGTGTTCTCCTCTGTCTCATTCTCTTTTATATCACTTGTTGAATCCCCTGGAATACAGAAAGGCTTTCCTGACTCCACTCACTAACTTCTTTGCTTGTCAACTGTTCAGGTGCCCACTTATCTTCCATTTAACATCTTACTGGCCTCACAGCAAAAACCTGGAGTGAATTCAAAATTCCTTTCTATCTGCCCCAAAAAGAATGCTTCTCTGCTGTTTATAGCGCATGAACAGGGATTTGCCTCAAGAGAGTTGCGTTTCTTGCCTTGTGAGAGCAAAATTGATAACAAAAGTCACAGGAGATAGCATATTTCCTCTACAAGTTTAACCTCTGCTACATCTATGTAGTTACGACATGCAGGAGCTACCAACACATTCTCTTGAGTCAACTTCCTGACTTGTCTTTCAAACCAAGAGATGAACATTCTGAGTGTGCATGAAAAGGCTGACAGACAGTACTCTTCTAAAAATAGCCACATGGAGTGTCTAGGATAAATAAATAAGACTCTCAGTGTTCCGTACCAGCTCTCCTTTGCATCTTGTTTGTTAACAAGAGAGAAACATAACTGCAAGTACTACAAAATCACGCAGATAAACAAAAATCAAGGTGGGTTGCATTTGCTGCCTATTTTCTATGACCATCTGTAACAGTTTTGAATTAAAACCTTAGTTGCTATGGTATTAGCCTTGTTTTTGCATTTGGCAGAATAAGATTACAGCATATCTTCCCAAAATATACTGAATAAAACAACCTATGTCAAGCTTTTCAGATATTTTTAGACTGTGCAGTAGGATAAATACTGCAAGATTATTTTTCCAGTTCATATTCTGAGTCTATTCATACTTTAAGAAGGTATCACAGAAAATGCTCCCATCACAGAATACTTTCAATAACGGGTAAATCTAGCATACGCTGTCATCACTCTGCAATTAAACTGTAATAACAGATGAGAATTTCGGTGAAATAAGAATTATCTGGGAGCATAAATGATTCTGGGAGGGAAACCATGTCTTACAGTCCTTCATACAGCATTACCTGAAGAAAGTTACAGCACTCATCCCAAAGCAGTTTGATTCTGAGAAATGGTGAGCACTCCACTCCAACACATGTATCATTGACAACAGTCAGTGCTCCACACATCTCAGGATCATGTCCTTAAAAAGGACAAACAAAAAATATTTGCTCAAATTGTTGCAAAAAATCTACTACATCACATTACAGAAGATTCACTTTTTCTTAAAAAATGTATCTGATAAATTTTAAAAACATGAAACAGATTAACAACAAACAAGTGTTTGGAAATCAAAGAACGGGGTAATAATACCAAATAAGAAGACATCATTTTCTGCAGAAATACTTCTGTATATCTAATTGCTGAAAAAGTCAATGGCATGAATTGATTTGTCAGTCATGCAGACACACTGACACATAACATACCTTATAAAAATATCACTCACTCAATAGAGAAATTTAAGTGTCTGCAGGACTAGAACCCAGATAAAATAATTTAGGTGAGCGGAACATAACTGTAATTCCGGTAGTGCATGATAGAGTGAAATTAGGCAATTACACATTCAGAAAGGGATGTCTCAGAACAAAGTTGTTCAATGCACAGATCTCTAGTTCCTCCCATTTCTAGTATCTGATTTTTGAGAACTGCATCTCTTGCTCAGTTGATTAAAGCAAGAATAAAAAAGTATTTTTCCCCATGTTCCATTATCACAGTTTCATTATCACAGTCTCCATCAGTTAGACTGACACTGATTTAGCAGTGGCTTCTTTCATCTTAGCCTCTGCAACTCGATCTTTTCACCTTCAAACATCACTTCACAGTAAATGTGTCTGTGCTTTTCCTTACATTGGGCTAGGCCTGGCATTTATATCAAATGCTGCTGTAGTCAGAGCCACGGGCAACAAAGGCTGCTGCTTCCCACTCCACTGTAAAGAAGGTAATTGTTCCAAAGAACCCCACAACCACCATGATCAGGAGTTGCCACTGCAGGAGGAAGTAGTTGCTGTAGAAATATGCAACTGCAGCACAGATGGACTGAGAGAGGGGAAAAAAAGAAAAAAAAAAAGGAAAGGTTAGCAGTGGAAATATAGTCTAGTATCACTATATAAGGATTATCAAACTGACATAAGCTGTGTTGATAATATGTTTCTTCAGTAGATGTACAGTTTTAAAACTTTGTTATATTCCAACAAGTGTCTTGACATCACACACAACAGATTTAGTTTTTGTTATTTAAATGATGTTCACTGTAGAAAATGAACACCTACACTCAGAAGCATTTATTGCATCAAACGAAATTCTCTGGTATTTAAAAACAGTTAGTCTGGAAACAACACAGCCAAAGCATGAGCGGAATTTAAGACAAAATCTAGATAATCTTTTTTCAGTTTTATACCATCACAAACAGTTCAATATTAAAATAGCTAGGTGTTCTGACGAGCATCATTGCTTACTTGCAAGCCATCCTTTTTAAGGATAAAATATTCATTAGATCACACATAGCATAAAGAATCTTTATATTCGATGATTCCATCTCATAAGTTATTACACATAATCCATAAAGATATAAAATGGAGCACTGCATGAAACTCACTGAAAATTAAAAATTTTTGAAGGAAGCAACTGTGATCTATTAAAACAGACAAACTCTAAACTTTGCTCCCAGCACTAGCTTACTATGATGAGACCATGCACAAACAATTTTAACACTTTGTACACATTTTTTCTACTGATGAACTTTCACTGACACAGGTCTTAACCTGAAAGTACCAAACAAGGCGAATCCCTGTAAGTGAAACAATCTATCCAGGACACAACAGTTGCATTTGTATTACATGAAGGACTTTTTATCCAGTCTTCAATCAGTAAAAGCATATTTATTTGGAGACTATGATGATTTTAAAAAAGATAAGTAACAATTTCATTCTTATGTCTACATACTAGCAACTGCCAGCAACAAGTCTGGCACCAAGCTATAGAATTTAGCTAATGCTACCTGAAAACTTCTTTTCCTCCTGTGAATAATAATAATTAAAAAACAGGTTCTTATCCTTTGCAGAAACAGCAGAATTAATTTTCCTGAGCTCATTAAAAAAATAGTATTTTAATAATATACCAATAAACATACATTCAAAAGGCTATGGGAGATAATACCTGAACAAACTTAAATATAGCAAAGGCAGGAGCGCTGTCTTCTGAATAAAGGAATCCCAGAATACTGAGGAGTTGCGTGTTAAAGCAGCTGTCTCCCAGGCCCAACAGAAAGCTGCAGAAAACGGCCACCTCTTTGCTGAAGAAGAAAGTGGAATCAAATCTAAAAGCCATTTGTCCAAACAGCCTACACAGCTATTCATTAAATAACACTCTACCCCCATAAACTATTGTAGTCAGATTTGTTTGGAAACAAAGAACAGGAGAAAGTTACCAAATTTTAAATTTCAACGAGAAAGAACTGTGAACATTTGGCTGACAGGCAGAATAGTTTCATTGGATTTTAAATCCTGGAAGGTTAAAACTTCTGCTACTGGTACCTGCAGTCAACTCTATGCTGAATTAAAGCTGCTAAAAGAACTCATTGTGCTTGGAGCCATGAAGCCCACAAGGCAGTGATCCAAAGCTGACAGACTTGCATAGTGAGTTCATAAAAACTGTAGGAGTATGACAGAAAGACAGACCCATTCATATTGCAGAAAAATGTACATACTGCAAATACTACAGTTTGCAAAATAGTCATCTGCACAGTCACAAACACTTAAAACTGCAAATTAGCAGTTGTGTCTGAACAAAGTGACAATGTTATGTTTACACACACGCTGGCAAAAAATACACCCCAACAGAAGGTTACAAGGATGAGATAGGAAAGCTCCCTGTATTTCTTCCCTAACAGTGAGCTGTGTAAGAGTCTGGCTCTAGGTGAATCAAGTGGACTTTGACAATAAGCATCCAAATCCACTGGGAACCAGTACAACAGTGCAAGACTGGTTCTCTATGCTCCAGTAAAACTGAGCCTAATGCTGTTTTAGAAGAAACTCAATTCCTGACATCTGGTTGTTTCTCAAGCCTGTTACAGTTACGTTCTCAAACAGAATTGCTACCAAATATCATCATGCTTTCTACTCCCATGCCATTTAAATCCCTAAGATGGATGTGAAATGGTAGACTTACCTACAGTTAATGAAAACTGAAAATTCCTGATAGTTTTTTTCTGTGGGGTTAGTCTCTACACAGAAAAACCTTTAAGGTACTTTTCTGTTAGAGGAACAAGCTGCTAATATGTATCTTCAATTACAACAGTCAAAGGAAAAAGTTTACATACCTCGGAATCATATAAGCTATATCATCTGTTCCTTCCATAGGAGCAATAGGAGCATCATTTGGCATGTTGAAAAAAATTAAATAAAATGCTATGAAATGCACAATGATGCCTAGCATCACAACAGGGTTCCTGCCAAAGCGATTCTTCTTGCTCACTAAACCAAAGATTCCTCCACCTGCAGGAGTGGAAAAGACTGGTAATCACTGTTACTTAAAAAACAGAAATCTGAGAGTTTAAATTGGAACTAGAAGATATAAAGAAATGAACCAAACTTAAAATATTGCAACAAATATAGAAAACAGATTATGAAATTCTCCATATTAGATACTGAAAAAAGACTGTCAGAGTTGAAACCAGCCCAAAGGAATTTGCTGCATCTGTCAGCTCTATTTGTCAGACGACAGAACCTCTGGGTTGTACATATTTTCCCCACAGTCACTATTTCCTCCAGGACTGCAATAGGATCGGGTGATGGGGATGAACTTAGTCTTAGTTTTATTGATTGCAAATGCATGGATCTCCATGGATTGTTAGCGCTAATGTTTAATGCTGCTGAACTTCAGTTTTAGCAAAAAAACAGTATGTTTACCTAATGAACATTATCAATATTCATTTTTATTTAAATATCAATCTCTCATTTAACATAAGTTTACCTTTTTTTTTCCTTTGGAGAAATTTAGCACTGTAATTACTATTGTTCTTTTTTTTTAAAGAAAAAGAATTAAGAAGTATTCACCTAAGAAAAACTACAAATGTAAATAGACTACTATTTAAAAACAAAATATTGAAATGCTGAAAATTTCCTAACAACATTATGGCCTCAAGTTTCTAAATCTTGTACAGTGCTTTGCACTAAGCCAAAGAGAACACAGAATCTTAAGATTCATAGCCAAGAATATTTTACATCCTGGTCTACAAACACTTTATTTCAGTAAAAGCAAGCTGTAATAATGCACAATTCACAATACAATAATGAACCATTTGACTTTTTTTCATGTAATCATTGCTGGAAGCTTGAAAGACACTATTCAGTTAAATACAAACAGCAATTTAAATAACTGCAGCATCTCAATCTTTTTTTTCCCCTCTAAAAATTAGTAAATTTAAACTCACCTAAAATTTCTCCAACACCAATAAAAATACCAGAGAGACCAATAAGGCTCTTCTCTTCCTTACCAAACCTATTCACAGCACCAATGCATGTTCCATATACTCCAGAAAAGAAAGTTAATTCCAAACCTTTTAAGGAAGCAAAAAAAATTTGACAGATGAACTATTATATATTACCTAAGAAACAGTTACGAAAAAAATACATCTGAATGCTGTTTATCCCTACAGCATCTTGAAAATACATATTTAACTGAGATATATGTAATAGAAGCAAATAGGGAATGATTTTAAGCTATCTAATTATGAAACACTCCTATGTCAGTTTATGTAAAAAATATTAGAAAAACACTATGTGCCACACTTAGTGTCACATATGCACTTAAGTTCAGTACTGGCTCTCTTGATGTAATCGCACCTGGGAGCTTTCCCAAATTTCGTAAGAAGTGCCACGTGAAATAACACTGCACAATAATAATTCCTTAAATGGAATTAAGGAATTCAGCGTAAGAAAATGTTTTCCAAATCTTAGCATCTCTGAGACCTCAGGCATCCCCAAATCAAAAGTAGCAAGATTCCTAATATGAAAAAGCAGTAGTACATGTTAAGTTTTAGTTCCTTGTGTATGTAAGAACAACTTCTTAAAAATTCTTCTTTCTTTCTGCTGCCATTACTGTGAGGAAAGGGAACAGAGCTGAGTCAAGCTAGTATGACTATAATGACTTTCAGTGTATAAATATCACTTTCTTAACAGCAAGTATATGTAAAACAATACAAAGTGTCATGATTAAACAAATAAAAAACAGTTTAGAAATTAAACCATTTCTATTTCACTTCCTCTGACCTTTGCCACTGCAACCAATATGGTGCACCACTTAAAGATCTAGCAGTAGCAGGCTATCTAGTGTGGTATGTGAACTGCAGAGCCTCAAAAAAGGATGAATTTTGAACAGTCTTAATAATCAGAATAACATTTGCAAGCAGAAGCTTTTTTGGTTTTGGACTTTATGGAAATTTTCCAATATTAAGTGGCAATCTTGACTGTTAGCCACCAGATGGCAGCATCTAATTTTTCCAAGACTTTTTTTTTTTTTTTTTTTTTTCCTCAGCTACCTGGAAGTCCAAATTTTGGATTAATCAAACCTGACCAACTTCCTTAACTTATTGTCTTGCTTCACATTCCCATGGTGCTACATGTCTAAGACTGATTAAAATTAGTCAATTTGAGTTAAAGCAACACTGGAGGTACTATTAAGTAATTTGTGATTCAGATTAGTTGCTGGGGATGACTTCGTAGCTGCTACTGCTGCAGCCTCTCTACAAGCTTTGGCTGATATTACAGCACCATTAATAGTTTATTCACATTTTTAAGTTTTTCTTTTTACATACAAGAGGTTTTTTTTAAGTAACGGTAAATCAAAGCTGAGGTCTTGAAGATGCATCTAGTCTCTTAAAGCTTAATTTGATCATAAACTAAGCTACATCTGAAGCCAAATAAAGACACAGAGACACCAAAAAAATCCATTAAAGAATTCCAGTAACATATTTCTGTGTCTGACAGTCTTTTTATGGAAGAAACACTTCAGTTTATGGAAAAATAAATTTATTTTTGTTCCACAGCCCATACCTTGGTCTAACATTACAGAGAAAATTTAACTAAAGCTGCTAAAAAGAGAGCTCCTGCCACTGCAAATACTAAGGACAAACAAGGTAGAAAATGTCTAAGCTTTTTCCCGACAGAAGTAACACTGAAAAGAGGACTCTTTTAGTAATCTCCAACACCTGATTACAAGCCTAATGGAGGTGACACTGAAAGCCCCATTTACAAAAATCAATTTAATTCAAATGCAATGTAGTTACATTAAATATCATCTACAACTTAACAGTGAGTTTAATGGCAAATCACAAAGACAGCTATGTAAAACTTGCTTAACTCTCATTGAGTGACCCAGAACCTTAGTGAACAACTTTGTTACATCTGTCAGTTCTAGAAGAGTTAGATGTACTTCTCCTCCCATACAGGAACAATTTCCAGAACACAAAAATGTCATAAATTGGTAACCCATTCAACAATGATCCAAATATTCAAGTAATATTTACAGAGACACGGAAAAACAATCCTGGTCTGGTGCTCTTGGTTAAAATTTCAAACAATGCCCTCGTGCTGCTACATGAGCATGCATTTTGCTTGCTTTATACCTGTATAGGCTGTTGTAACACTGAGAAGCAGGATCTCTTTAGTAAAGCTCAGCTTAATAGATCTCTCTGTAAAGAAATTACAAAGAAAATTAATATAACTTCCACTAAAATTATTAAGAGAATCTGCACTTTCTTTTCATCTTTGCTTAAAGTAAAAATAGGTTAAGATTATGCAAATTATTTTCTTTATTACAGTAAAAATATGGTGCTAAACAGACAGAGCCTGGCTTGCAGTTTAAAAGAAATGAGGTGAACAGATATCCTGTTTCGTAAGAAATGGAAAGAGGTCAATAGTTAAATGGTTTTCAATGAGACAGTTTTTCACTCATTGCATTTTTGTACTCTCTCAATTTATTGTGATTGTATCTTTAAAGAACAAATAAATTGTCAAAAAAAACCCTTCACATTTTCAAAACAAGCCAAAACCCTTCATATTCTCAAAACAAGCCAACAGTCACAGAAGACGGTATCAAACTTCAGTGGAAGCTGAGGACACTTGCAGCTCAAAATTGTTGTTCTTAAGTGACATCATTTGGTGACAAAATAGAACGATAGGCAACTTCTCTCCTTTATCCTGTTACGTGAAAAACGTCTCATGCAGTGGCTTTCCCAACTGATGACTGTTGTCTTTGAGGTTATCTATATAAATAAGCTATTATAATGTAGCTGGGATCTGAAATTACATCAAGGCAGCACCTTCCAAACTCCTCCTTGACAATACTAACATGTAATAGACATAAAGTTTACTTCACTTTCTTTGCTTGCAATCAAGCTTTGTTTGTATGATATGGTCACCTGGAAGGAGCTCTCTGAAGCACAGCCAGTAACCTCACAGCAATTGCATAGCAACAGTAATTTGCCCACAGATTAGTTCAGTGGTTCCCAAGCTTTTCCAGTTGCAAGTTGATTTCTACTAGGCTCAAAATCACAACTACTCATATAGACATCAGAATTTCTATCAGGCTCACAATTCATCGGTCCTGTGTCCTCACACAAACTAATCCCTGGCCTGAAAACCATTGCCATTTGGCAGTCATTTCCCCAAAAGGGCCAACCCTGAAGGTCTGCATTTGAAGTAGAATAACTGAAATGCATTCTTAGAACTAACTCTCTGCGAATTCTTCTTCTAAGTGATTTTTACATGATTGCATACCAGCAGAATCATGGAGAACTGGAAAGGATACTTCAATTTTTTTTTGAAGGAATTCTTATGTGAAACAGTACTTACTAAAGGCAGCCACTGCTCTCGTCATTTTGCTATGGGAAGACCTGTGTAAATAAATGGCTTCAGTCAAAATGGAAAAAGAAAAATAACCACATTATAATCACTATGGCAGAAAGTAGATTCATTCATTTCTCAAATTTTCTACACATTTCCTAGCCAAGCATTATATACTGGAATACGCTAGTGTATTACTAAAAGTTTCTGAGAATCTAAACTACTAACTACAAAATTTATTTGCTTTTGGGGCAAGTGTATGCTTTTCAAAAATGAACCTTAACAGAGTCTTTCCTTGAAGTAATACTGAACATTTTTTTCGCTATGGTACTTGCTCAGATTTCCCTAATATTTTCACTGTTCTATTAATAAAACAAATGTATCTAAAATAATGCCTCAGGCAAGACTGTGCTGAATCTGTCTACCTAGGCATTTCTAATTTATCCACCATGGTGGCATCCATATATCTGAGATAAGATGCGACAAACATGTTTCAGTATGTAAAAGAAAAGCTAAATAAAAAACTGAATAATCTCTACTCATTTCAATCCTTAAACTGGACTAGCAAGGGGAAGAAAGGCTATGAAAGGCAGATACACTTTTAACAGTGAAGAAAAGAGGTATATGATCTTTCCAAAGACATTTATTACTGGAAAAACTTAGTGTTGTACTACATTCCATCCTTGAGAATGTCAGATGAAGATCACCAATTGATTAACTCTCACTTGTTATGATACAGACATTTCTATTAAATCTGTAATTCTACACATTGTTCATAACTTTCATGTTTCCAGTTCAGAGGGGAAAGTGAATGCAATTTTCCACTGAGCAGGAGCACATAAACACGTATAGATTGGCAATACATTATTACAATAAGCACTTACAAGCTGTCCCCCTGGATTTCATTGGTAGAATCTTCCTCCCCTTGAATTTTTGTGTCCTCTTGTTTTCTAATCAGAAAGAACAGAACTGTGCCCACAAGACTGATAACAGTCAGAGCAATGAAAACTGTTCTACGATCACTCTCTGTGAAAAAACAAGAGTCATAATTAGATGTACAAAACCAATTTCAGTCAAGTCAACTACCTTCAAGCAACTAATACAGTTATACTTTGTAACAGTGCTTAAAACACATACTAAAAGCTGTTGTGTTTTCCATTTTGCCTTATGCGCAATGTCACTCCAGTCTTCAAAAAGGGCACGGAGGAGGACCCAGGCAACTATAGGCTGGTCAGCTTCATCTCCATCCCTGGAAAGGGGATGGAATAGCTCATTCTGGATGTCATCTCCAGGCATATGGAGGAAAAGAAGGTGATCAGGATGGATTCACCAAAGGGAAATCATGCTTAACCAATCTGAGAGCCTTCCCTGATGGAATGACTGGCTGGGTAGATGAGGAGAGAGCAGTGCATGTTGTGTACTTTGACTTCAGCAAGGCTTTTGACACTGTCTCCCATAACATCCTCCTACATAAGCTCAGGAAGTGTAGGTTAGACAAGTGGACAGTGAGGTGGATTGAGAACTGGCTGAAAGGCAGAGCTCAGGGTCGTCATCGGTGGTGCAGAGTCTAGTTGGAGGCCTGTGGCTAGTGGGTCCTATCCTGTTCAACTTTTTCATCAGTGACCTGGAAGAGGGGACAGTGCCTCCTCAGCAAGTTTGCTGATGCTACCAAGCTGGGAGGAGTGGCTGATACAGCTGAGGGCTGTGCTGCCATTCAGAGAGACCTGGACAGGCTGGAGAGTTGGGTGGAGAGGGACCTCATGAGGTTCAACAAGGGCAAGCGTAGAGTCCTGCACCTAGGGAAAAATAACCCTGGACACCAGCACAAGCTGGGGGCTGACCTGCTGGAGAGCAGCTCTGCAGAGAAGGACCTGGGAGTGCTGGTGGATGACAAGTTGACCATGAGCCAGCAATGTGCCCTTGTGGCCAGGAAGGCCAATGGTCTCCTGGGGTGCATTAGGAAGACTGTTGCCAGCAGGTCGAAGGAGGTGATCCTGCCCCTCTACTCAGCCCTGGGGAGGCCTCATCTCGAGTACTGCGTCCAGTTCTGGGCTCCCCCGGACAAGAGAGACAGGGAGCTACTGGAGAGAGTCCAGCGTAGGGCTACGAGGATGATCAGAGGGCTGGAGCACCTGCCCTCTGAGGAACGGCTGCGAGAGCTGGGCCTCTTCAGCCTGGGGAAGAGAAGACTGAGGGGGGATCTGATCAATGTGTACAAGTACCTGAAGGGAGGGTGTCAAGGGGACAGGGACAAACTCTTTTCAGTTGTCCCATGCGACAGGACAAGAGGCAATGGGCAGAAATTGAACCACAGGAAGTTCCACCTGAACGTGAGGGGGAATTTCTTCACTGTGAGAGCAACAGAGCACTGGAACAGGTTGCCCAGAGAGGTTGTGGAGTCTCCTTCTCTGGAGATCTTCAAGGCCCGCCTGGATGCAACCCTGTCTAACATGCTCTAGGTGACTGTGCTGAGCAGGGAGGTTGGACTAGATGATCTCCAGAGGTCCCTTCCAACCTTACTGATTCTATGATTCTGTGATCCTATGAAAAGAATGAATTGATTTTTAAATCCTGTTAAATATTGAGATACCAACAGTTAGCTTTTACTTAAGACACTCAAGACATTTCAAGTGTTTTCCATTTAAAGAGGAGACAAAGTTAAGAGTGGAACTCCCTCACATTTAAGTGCAGTATTCTGACATTAGGAAGAGCAATACGATTTATAACGCAAAGAATTTCAGGCCCACTAGATTCAAAGCACCTCCAGTACTTTCAACAGTGTTTAAGTCTTTGTGTTAAGGAAGAGGCAATGTAGGAGTTAACCTTTAAAAATTAACCTGTGGTGTGCTAGCAAGGCTGTGTCTGTGGAGAACCTGAAACAACGGCTCTATCAGAGCTATGAAGTGGACTATTTATCTCAACAAGGCAGTATTTCTGCAGGAAAATTATTATCTTTTAAAAGTCAACATTTTATTCCTTACTAACAAGGAAAATCAACTTTATTTACTCACAAAATGTTGCTTTTTTCTGCAATACTCATTTTGTGTAATTAAATTCTTAATTTTGCTCCACTTTCACCATTGATAGCCGTCTTCTTAGCTGATACCTCCCACTCACCCTGCCTTGCTTACTTAAAGTAACAGTTCCATCAATCTCTGAGTTTTAACCACTAATCAGCTTCTTAAGAATACAAATATGTACATGCTACTCTAATTCCTGTTCTTTAGCAGTCTAATGCAATGTCAAACATAGAAAATTACAGTATTATAATCCTACTAGGAAGTCAGTCTTGATAAACTATGCCAAGAAAGGAAGAGTTGAAACTACAGTCCCTTACGCACTTTTCCAGCAATTGCACCAGTCTAAAGGCAGCTCACTTAGCCCAGCTGAGCATCTCAGCCTTTGTCCTGCTAAGTCTTTGTCACAGGATAATGACTGGTGCAACTTTGAAATGAAATGGGATGGTTTTCCTTTCTTTTCCTTTATTTCATAGATTAACCAATACCCAATCTGATTTAGAATGCTGGTCTGCACAAAGAACTTATTCTGAAAGGGGAATACAATGTGTACCCCTTGGTGGATATTAAAATATACATCTACTCTAGAATACCTTTCCCCACTAATATATGTATTTTGGAATAAGCATGTCTACACAGGGAAAATTTCAGAGTAGCTATTGTGGAACACTCTACTCTAAACTAGCATTCTGAAGAATTTCCTGTGTAGACCATACCTTAATAGAAGGCACTCAGAGTGCACTGCATCCAGGAAGATAGATGCAAAGATACTCCACAGCCCTTGTATTATATATGTCAGAACACTGACTCAAAAGCACATCCCCAAACAGGGGCTTTCTAATAATGACCTGAAAAAAAATGCTGTTGTATAGGTTTCTTGACATTTTCCACTTCATCATTGCATCTATTTCTTCCTGTTGGCAGACTTGAAAGGACAGCCTTACGCAAGCAAGTAACACTCACCTGATATGTGAGTTTTTCCTTGCCAAGCAAAGTATATATAGAGGTTTCCAAAAAACAGGCTGAAAACAAAAAGAAAGGACAACACAGGTGAACAGCACTTTTTACAGTAAGATTAAAGTTGCAGCATCATAGTGTCACCAAAAATGCAGATCGGTGACAACAGTAATACTACTCTATGCAAAAATCATATTGCAATTGTGAAAGAAAAATCAGTCACATTCTCCATGCAAACTGTTTGCTCTATAAATTTATTTTAAATACAGTAGAGGAGTCTTCCACATAATGCTGGCTACTCATTTTTCAGGAACGAAGACAATAGAAGGTGGCAAAAAAAGGAAAACAGCTTCTAAACTGCCTCTGTCACTAATTTTGGAACTGAAAAATTCAGAAAGCTGACTTGTTTCTACAGAGATCATTTTGTAATGATTCCTTAACAGAGGCTTTTGTCTTGCCTGAAGTATTGTCCCAGCAAAGCTAAAGTGTTTGTTAATGACTTAAGGGAAATTCTGTGTATCTACCTATAGCTACCTAAAATATGGTAGTTATGAATTAGGAGTGATTCAGAACACCCTTAGAATTAAATTACCTCACGTAAAACGTTGCATTTTAGTCCTAAAATATATTAGTTGAGTTGATGGAAATTGCTACTCTGATAATGTACTGAAACACTAACTCCTTCATCTGAAACTTAAGGAAAAGGAGAATTGCCCCACTGGTTTAGATCAACAGTCGGTCAGCTCAGTATTCTGTCTCCAACAATGGCATTAAGGCATGCCATTTAGGGCAAGCTCATGGGTATAGCCACTTTCTGCCATTCATTCCCCTCATTATCTCCCAATAACCAGAATTTCTGTATTAGGGTTTAGAAAAGATATAGGCCTGCTTAATCCTTTTAGGAATCATTTAAGGACCTGCTGTCAATTAATTTGTTTAATCCCTTTTTGAACTTGCTGACACTTTCTAACTCCACAAGCTCCTGTGACAGCAATTTCCAGAAGCTGTAAATGTGTAAAGATATACTTTCTTTTATTTACTGCAAAACAATCTTCCACTGGCTTCACCAAGTACCCCAGGTTCTGGTATGACAATATTTGGTGAGCAACAGCTCTACATTCAGCCCATCTGCTGTCTTCAAGATTTGGTAACCCATGAGTATAATCCTCCTCATGCGTCTTTTCTTCAAACTGGAGTCCTAGCCTTTTTAGTCTCTCCTAAAGGCAACAGTTCTATCTTTATGTGCATTTTAGTTGCTTTTCCCTAACTTCATTACGTTCTTCTTGAGATGCAGAAACCATATCTGCACACAATAGTCAAGCGCACGCTTAGGTTTCCTACGCAAGATGGCATCCTCTGTATTACTCCCAGTGCCCTTCTTGATGCCCAACATTTTGTTGGCTTTTTGGTTATTAGCACATTAAGCCAATGATTCCAGAGAACTGTCAACAACGACTCCAAGATCTCGTTCCCGAGCGCTAACTAAACTGCTCCGAGTTCGGTGACGTTGGTTCAAACTACCAGAGAGCAGCAAGGGCCGGCTGCTCCCTAAGGGATGGGTAGCTGAGCACAGGCAAGCAGGGCAGACCAGAGATCATAGCCAGGTTCAACCAAGACTATCAGGCAAGGTCGTGGCAATTAAGCAGGTCCAAGGTCAAGCCAAGAAGTCACTTCATGGGTCAGAACTCTTCATTGTCCTGGATCTAAAAGGTCAATAGCCAAGACGGGCATGGCTGAAGCTTTGCTAAAGACCAGTGGCTCCTCCAGCATATCTCTAAGGGAGCTTAAGGCCCCGGGTCATTAAGGCTTTATTAGAGCACTCAGGGCCCTGACACGTATTAACACACCTCCATGATCAACAAGATTTCTGTCAGATATGAGGGATGTGAAATGTTTCCCTAACAGAGATGCATCTTTCTAGCACATCAAGAGCAGAGGCCTGCAATATAATTTTTATTCATTGTTCTATGTTGCACAACAGAAATGTTGCTTCCAGCTCTCCCTTCCACTTCATCGACTAGTATTTTTAAAGTCTCTCACTTACCAAAAAGTGTAAGAAGTAAAAGACGCATATGACCAAAGAAAGAGTTTTAACAAATAAAGCTTACCTAGACTGTAAGAGTGCCCAAAATATTCCACTGTTCCTTCCAATGGTGTTTTCATCAGAATTTACAGTCAAGCAATTTCCCTGGGCTGTCCATAATACTGAAACAGTCAAAACATTAGTCAAGTAAGAAAAATATTTTAGAGGTATATACAAATGCAGTGAAGAACAGTGAGCAGGGTAAGAAGAATGCTTACCAGCAGCTGCAATGCCAATAAAAACTGAAGCAGTGTAGAAAGCCCATGTAGAAGGCTGGATAAAAACTGCAATGTATAAGCTAGAATAAAATAGAACAGCTTACTGAATACAGATTTGAAAAAGATAATGTTCTTTAACAATTAGATATCTCACTCAGCTTCTTGTAAATCAACTACTTCCCTCCTAAGTGACCTTTGAGAATAGTTCAAGTCATATATCAGAAAAGTAATCTTTTTACACCACTAAACATGTAATTTTTCCTAAACATAGGCATTAACCTAAGACCACAACCTGAACTCCACAGTCAGAGAAGCCTGCAAATGCTGTGGAAAAAAAAAAACATGCTCCATTTCCTGTAGGCTGGAGTACCCTGAAGTTACAGTTGTATCTCGTGATACAGATATCTGAGTATTTGTGTAAGAAGATGCCTTACTTAGCCCCATACAATTTCACTTGACTTTCACTCATACCGATTTCAGAGCTTGGTAGCCTTAACTGTGAAAAAGTAAAGGAGACTTCAAAGGAGGCAGACAATATTCAAAAGGAGTACTTACCTATAAAATACTCCACTAATAACCATGGAGAGTTGAGGTCCTACTATCGCAACTATTGAAGGTGAAATAAGATTTGATGCAGAGAATACTCCATAAATAATGGACATGCTACATAAATAAACAACAAAGATGAGTGAATACTTAAAATGTAGGGTTCAAGGGCAGCTGATTTAAGAAAACTATTCAAACAATTCTAAAGTATGTAGTTAAATGTATGCATAGCTTAAGTAACTTCATAACTTCCATATTCAAATGTTTCCTTCCTTTCTTTTGTTAATTACCTTCATCTATTGCACTTTATCTTAATATAAGAATATAGGAGTGTACAGTATTTCTTGGATCACTGGAATCCAGTCCCAAGCTACTGCAGGCAACCACATCTTGTCATTTATGACAGGAATTTGTCAAACTGTGGCTTAACAATAGGTATTGTATGGTGTGCCCAGTATTTCTAAGGGAGAATATTCCACATCCTCATTCATGAAGTTTTAATTTCCTGACAAATATACTACAGAGATTTTATAGACATAGTCTTGTGCCAGCTGTATTTTCAGTTTAAATGAAGACTGTAAACCCTTCAAAGCAGCAACCAGGTTTTCCTATGTGACAGATCAGTTTGGTATACAAAAAGTTCCTGATCGTGCCTGAAGCGCAGAGAGAATATTCTAGAAGCGAATCTGGCTATGCTTTTTCACAGCTTTGAATCTTGCTTCTCTTCTCGTCTTTGAGTGCTCCTTTCTCCTTTGTGTTGCAATCTTTCCTGCAAGTTTATCCACACATCCTAGCATACACAGGGGCACAGAGGTGCACAAAGGCAAGTAATGAAGGCCTTTATTAACAGTTTTGTTTTTTTTTAAAAAAAACTTCCACATTCTTCATCTCCTAAAACAAAAAGCTGAGAGTATAATGACTATATAGTGTGGTTTTTTTCTACCTACAAATAAAATATGCAAAACAGGTATGCAGTACAATTAGAAATTAATAATTCAGTGTAAAAGTAGACTGTTTAAACATGTTCCTTTCATATTTAAAACTGTTTAAAATGTTACTAAATTGTGAATTCAGCAGAACATTACAACCTCTTAAGAGTGTAACTCTACCAGATGTAGTTTTAACTGGCTTCACTCTTCAAGAAGCAAAGCAATGAAATCTCTGTAAATTACCTTGTATAGCCACTGCCATGAAAATCTGTACTGTTTAAATTTGTGATAACCGTTTGCTGTGAGAAGAAAAACATGTATTAACATGTTAGAAAGTATGTTCTGGTTTTAAAACATCTGCATTAAATAACATCAAAACTAAAAGTTAAAATTGATCATTAGTAGATACTAGAAAGTACTCAAAATAATTAAAATATTAATTACAATTCTCAACACCTCTGCTATGAAGATGAGTGTTACTGGGTTGCCTGTTTACTAGTATGAGAAATATTCTAGGAGACAGACTCCAGTACTCTGGCCATAACAGTGAAGACACATTATCCTCATAAAAACATAGTTTTTGTTTCTCTCTCATGTGCAATGGAAAAAAGAACACTTGCTCTAGATTCACCTTACTTCTTTTGAGCATCTAACTTAGATGCCTAATTTTGGGGCAATGTCACCCTATGTTCCCTCTCTACTGAATTAAGAAACAGGTACTTCTAGACAGGAGATTAAGACTCTTAAATACAAGATAAACCATCCTAAAGAGATGTCTATCTCTTTCCTCTCTAGATACATGGAATAAAAAGCACTGGTGGTTTATCATCTTGTGTTTTTCCCTTCGCTTCACTGTACCTTGTTTATGCTTGAAGCAACCACGTATTAAACCACGGAACTAAGATCTGATTCCTTCACTTCAGGTGAGGAATAGATACTGCAGGATTATTTATAAAAACATAAGCTAATGAGATAATTGACAGGGAAAAAAATATGTCTGAAGCAGTAATTAGTATTTTATTGATAAAATGATATTATGCTTTCATCAGAAATGTTAATGTATTTCAAAAAACTTTTGTTTCACAAATCACCTCTTCTAGGTATATATGCATGACTTTCTTCATCTTAAAAATGTGGAAACAAAGGCTGAAGTTTCACAATGCTGATAATATGATCTGTCAGCTTCTGCTAAGTTTCCACTCTTGTTCTCTTCCCCTTAGTTCCATGTTTTTTTTTCTTGAATCAGCTTAAATGATCATGAGACCAAGTAGTTAAATAGGCTGACAGATCTGATTGAAAGTAATTATAATAGATTAGCTGATACAATACTTAGCATGACTGCATGATCACTAGATCAAATTCAAGGAATTGCTGAGAATTCTACCTCTTCTGGCCAGAATCTGCAATTAAATGGGACTAAGTAACATGTAATTACACCCTAAAATACAAAAATTCAGCAGCATCTGCAAAGTCTGTAGAATTGGGAACAGACCATCTCAGGTTACTGGATCATGCTGTACTAAGGTTTTTTGCTTTAAGTAATTATTTCAACATTAAGTAATTATTTTTATAATGCAATGAAGGACATTTACACATTTGACCCCAGACAGGATTCTTCCTGAATGCAGGAGAAGAGAAGCTGTAAGGCCTGTATGTTCAAGAAGTATTTAGACATGTAACTACCCTTTAGGCATATAACTAATATCAAAGTTATGTCAACATCTAAATTGAAGGATCTGGGCTAAGTATATTAGCAGCAGGATTGTAACAATTTCATTAGTAAGAATGCAATCTGCTTTTAATAGTAGATGTATTTTATTCCCAATTTTGCTTCAGCACGCAAAGAAATACAAGACACATAAGTAGTAAATTATTTTGACAGAAGGTGACTTGGCAGTTCTAGCAATTGTGAAAGTCTGACTACTTGTCAGATGTTATTCTTATACATCCTCAATGCTTAGTTTGCCAAAACAGAAAATATGGCAGATTAGGAAAGACACTCTAGGAGAAACTAAGAGGCATGGTTTATAACTACACCTTAGTCAAGTATATATATAGCAACTCTATAGAAAAATCAGAAATATGAAAGAAGATTGACTGCGATACAAGTGGACATGTTTTGAAATTTACACCTACCGCAATATTTCCACATGTTTGGAAAGCAGTAAATATGAACATAAATGAGACTCCCAAAATAAGTATGTTGAAAAGTTTTTTTGATTCAGGAGACATTTTGTGTTTTCTTGGAAAGCTGTCAGCCTCAGTCTGGAAAAACACTATTTCCCTTTAAAGGTTCCTCTTAAGATCTGGTTAAAAAAAAAAAAAAGAGAGAGAGAGAGAGAGAATAAAACAAAAAATAAGGTTTCAAAAATGACAGTTGGAGCTACTTGTGAATTGTTAGGACATCATCAACAAATCAAAAAAATCTTATGACTATCTTAAATAACGTACAGCAAAATGGGTAAGTGCAAAAGACAAAGATAAAGGTCTGGCACAAAAGGTAAGGAAAGATACTCTCTACCTTTTCCCATGAAGTTAACAGAGCAGACTGCGATGTATTACTTCATGTCATCTCTTCCCAGCAGTTTTCCAAATACTAAATTAGTTAATTAGCACTTTTTTTTTGCCATTGTTCTGAACCAGGATCCTGGTCAAAAGCCATTAAATCACCTGACAAAGGAAAGACGAGACACTCATATACACAAGTTGTTCCATTCATGCTCGACAGGAAATAAGGAAAATTTCACAATATAGATCAGCTGACCCAGATGATAAAGTCCTTGTGCACTATGGGAAATGCAGTTTTATGAAAGTATATTTTTTCTGCTATAAAGGGCAGCAGCAGTTGCCTGATCCTTAAAATAATAAGACTAGTACTAGTTACTTAGAATAATATTCTCTATCCACTACATAATAAAATATTGGGCAAGGTAAAAAAATGTCTTATAAGTCTTCTAAGAAAATTGTCTAATACCTTAATTGAAAAATACAAAAAGTCATTCCAAAGTGAAAATTATTCTATATAGGAGAAATTAAGTGTTTCAGTGCAACTAACGTACACGGTCTTCTCACTGCTTCTGCCTTCTATCATCTTATTGACTCTAGAGCGGAAATACAGTCTTTATAATCTTTCACTGCATTGTTTCAGAAACAACATTCCTTTTTAGCAACTGCAGTTTTTTAATATTTATTTTTACTTCCTAGTATTTTACATACTAAAGGTCAATTAAGCCTGAAGTTTAGAAAATCTGTTAAAATGTCAGCAAAATTAGAACAGGTCACACACCTTGTACTGACTGAATATTTGCTTCTTATTGTTATTATCTAGTGCATATCCTATCAGGACTGGAGCATTCAGCCAAGTCAGTTCCAATTAACTGCAGGACAAAGAAATAGGGAAAGAAAACTAGAACTGATTGATGATTATGACAAATCAGCAAATTTTATCATCTGCCTTAAAGGACTTACCCAAAATCTGTATCCCAGCTGTCATTAGACATTTATTACTCTTTTTTAAATCCTGAGCTGTATTTTCTAAAAGTGCCATGACTTTTTTAAACAGTATGTGATTTTTACTTGTGGAAGAAAGTCAATGGCTGCTTTATAAAGATCAGAGTATGACAGTCTTTCTTTTTAATTCAAGCAAAGCCCTCCTCTTTACATATTATGAATCTATACTAGTAGATCTTTAAGATCCTATTCTTACAGTTGCCTTAAACTGGCACCTCCATTAAAAAAAGAAAGTGCAAATTCCCCTCTAAGACCTATTTTTCCTCTTCTGCTAGCACAGGCATTCATGCATAGCACAAGCATTAGCTGCATGGGGAATTGATACAGATTAAAAATCTTTGGGATCTTTTGCTAGAAGAGTCAACATCGATCAGTTCCCCAGTTCAGCTCACAGCACAACTTCTGAAATGCCTGTGCTCACACAAGACAGAGGGAAAGATTGACAGGGAGGGAAATGAGTGCTGAAGCAACTCTTTCAGCAACAGCAGCAGCTTATCATGATTTAAAGTAATAGTGAAAATAATAAGGCACATGGGAAACTCCCCTTATCATTTTTAGGGAATCAATCTAAAGAAAAAAAATTTCCCTTAGGGAAAGGATTTCAGCAGGTTAATGAGAAAATTTTAAATCAAGCCATTCTGGGGGAAGAACAATATAGCATGAAAAAAAAAATCAAGTCCTAATAAAGTAAATGATTTATTTTGTAGCTGGTGTTCCTTTTGTTTTGTATCAACATCACTGTCTATTTTTATACTTCTCAGTAAAAAATATTAAACTGAATTACAATATCAACAAGAATTTAAATCCCAATATTGAATTTGCTTTCTCATTTTTCCCCACATCAATACTGTCATCACGTTAGAACAAAATTAGCAATCTTTTTTTTTTCCTAAACAAAGTAGTATTTTGAAAGAGACTGACACAAACATTTGTGTAAGATTGTCGTAAGACTGGAACTAGGTATCATAGTTTATGCCTGGGGTTTGGGCAATTTCATTCAGTGCCTGAAGACACAGCAACAGTTTTGGGGCTGGGGGAGTAGCTCTCGCTCGGGGAATTTGCTTGTCAGCCTTGCGCAAGGGCTGGGCTGATCCTGCTCCTCGTTACAACGCGAGAGCTTGTGCCGCCGAAACTACGGCCCTTCAAAGACCGCGTGCTGGCCGAGGGGACGTCCAACGTTTCGCAGCTCCTGTCGCCACACTCTCGCGAGTATCGACATGTTCCCTGCACACTACGTTGGGAGCGACATGTGGAGGGGCGGGCGCTGGAGCAGCGCACGCACTCCGCTGCCGCCGCGGCTGGCGGGCGGCTACGAGAGCACGCGGGGCGCCCGCGGCGGCCGGCCCACATGGCGCCCGCGGGTGCCCCCACCGCACCCGGAGGGAGGAGGGGGAGGCGAAAATCGCGCCTCCCGCTGCAGTTGAGAGCCGCGGCCCCGCACGGCTGCTCAGGGCAGCCACACCGCCCCAGCCGAGGGGGCCATAAGCCCCCACAGCCACCTCCCCCAGGCTCCGCCCGCGCCTCCTCTTCTCCACCGGACCCCACGCCTCAACGTCCGCCATTTTAAACCGTCATCTTCCTCCCCGCCCCCTGGTGCTGCAGGAGCTGCTCGCCGTTATTTTTTTCCACATTGTAAAGCTTTTCTCAGCTGCTTTCCCCACACACGCGCACCCCCAAAGACCTGCCTCAAGTTATTTCCGTTTTTTGCCGTTTTCAGCTCTCACTGTTTAAAATTTCCCCGCCTCCGCCGATTCCTTCCGGGTCACGGCGGAGCGGCCTTAACAGTCACTTTTAACTACAGAAGAGTTATTAATTTAGAGAGAGATTTACCGTTTGCTTTCCAAGACTGACTTCGGGAATCAAGGCCCTCAAGTTAAAAAGAATAACAATAATAAAACCGAAAAACTCCAACGGCCGCAGCGCGGGCTCCTGCGTGAGCGCGCGCCAGGCGGCGCCTTCGCTTCCGGGTCGGCGGCGGCCATTTTGTGGCGTTAAGTAGGAGAGCGCGGGCGGCGCCCCGCTCATTTCCTCGCAGCAGCGGGCAAGGGCGGCAGTTGCTGACGCTTCGTCTCTGCTCCGGCCTTAGGCCATCTGCCCCCGAACCCCGGAGGTGGGTGTCTGCCGCTCCCCTTATCCTTCCCTCCCGCTGGTGGGGTTTCCTGCCTCGCTTTCCCCTATGCCCTGCAGCTTCCCTCCTTCCTGGACTCTGTTCGGCCGCCGCTGCGGCGCCCCCTCCCCGGTGTGAGGCGCTCCACACTTGGGGCCGCGCCGCCTCCTGACTCGGCTCCTTTCGCTCGGGTTTCTCCTCCGCAGCCGCAACCGCCCCTCGGGGGCTATTGCCCGCCATGAGCTACGGGCGCCCCCCGCCGGACGTGGAGGGCATGACGTCCCTCAAAGTGGACAACCTGACCTACCGCACCTCCCCGGACACGCTGCGGAGGGTCTTCGAGAAGTATGGCCGCGTGGGCGACGTTTACATCCCCCGGGACCGCTACACCAAGGAGAGCCGCGGCTTTGCCTTCGTCCGCTTCCACGACAAACGCGACGCTGAGGACGCCATGGACGCCATGGACGGAGCCGTACTGGACGGCCGCGAGCTCCGCGTGCAGATGGCCCGCTACGGCCGCCCCCCCGACTCACACCACAGTCGGCGGGGCCCGCCGCCGCGCCGCTACAGCAGCAGCGGCTACGGCCGCCGCAGCCGCAGGTGAGCGCCTGGGCGGGCGCGTTTTGGTGGTCAGGAGGAATGCCGGGGCAGAGCCCTGCACCTGCATGCCGCGCTGCTCCGAGTTTGGCTTTTTTAGTGTTTTTTTTTTTTTTTTTTTTATGGAGAGCGTATTATGGGTGGGGAGGGTCTTAGTAGTAAAGGCACATGGAGTTTCTCTGGGGATGGACGGTTTGGCCCTCGTGGTGGATTTAGCCCCCGGCCACTCGGTCTAAACAATGGCGCCTCCTTAATACTCATTTTCTCGCCCACGTGGGCCCCGTTCCGCCCTGCCTGTGCTGAAGTCGTCGCAGGAGTCTGTTGCGCCGCCTGTGTTCAACTCTTAACGCACTTCCCTCCTTCCTGTGTTTTAGTCCTAGAAGACGTCGTCGCAGCCGATCTAGGAGCAGGAGCCGCTCTAGATCCCGCAGTCGGTCCCGCTACAGTCGGTCCAAGTCCAGATCTCGCACACGCTCTCGGTCTCGCTCCACCTCGAAGTCCAGGTCTGCCAGGAGATCCAAGTCAAAGTCCTCGTCTGTCTCCAGATCGCGGTCCAGGTCGAGGTCTCGGTCCAGATCTAGAAGCCCTCCCCCTGCCTCAAAGAGGGAATCTAACTCCAGATCCAGGTCGAAGAGCCCTCCCAAGTCTCCAGAAGAAGAAGGAGCTGTATCCTCTTAGGAAAATGGTAATGTACCGTGGGAACAGCAGACATTGCATGTTACTCTATTATAGCACTTAAGTGGGGTGTTGGGTAGTACTTAGAGTGTTAATAGCCTGAGCCAAGTGAATCCTAATGGGGCACGTTGTTAGGTTTCTTTTTTTTTTTTTTTGAGCAGTGCTGTTCGGTTATTGGTTAGGCAAAGTTAATACCGAAGGGTTTTCTACAGAGGACATTTTCATGTTTTGTTGAGAGATTAATGGCTTGGTTTTAATAAAATATTGTATGAGACGCAACCTATTATGAAAATGACTATTTCTTACTGTATTTATCCAACATCTGCATTTTCCCCTTTAAAGCTGCGGTCTCCTGTTTGCTAAAAGAATATTGGCCAGTATTGCAGATTTTAACTGATTTGGCTGATCCTCCAGGGACCAGTTTCTGTGGGCGTGTGTTGGAGCAGGTTTGTCTTTAAATGTTAAAGATACACTATCCTTTTTATAATGGAAGATCGGTTCAGTGACCATTATACTGACTGGAGGTAACTGTTGTAGAAAAGTGGCAAATTCACTGCAACAAGAAAACAACGGAAACTAGTTTTTCCTCAAGTGAAGATCTTGGAAGAGGCTTCTGAGGATACACTGGGTGGGGAAAGGATAGTGTGTCTTTAACCCTTCAAACTGTTTGGTCCTGTTTTTAAAAGGAAAGGGCCTAAGTTAGTTCTGAAGTTAGATTAATTGTAGCAAAATTAGTGACACTTTCTTTTTGAATGCTAATTAAAGTCTAGTTAAGTCTTTTATCACAAAGTGCTAGTTTTACATAACTTACATAACTTTTATAATTCACTGATGAACAGGCTGAATTCAAGTTAGTGGTGGTTTGATCTACAGCCTGATGTTTATTCTTCGTTGTAACTAAATACTTCTACAGAATCTCACATTTGGCCTCTGAATTAAAGCAACATGTGGGGGGAGGTGGAGCACTGATAATTCGTAAAATCTAACAATGTTAGGCAAAGCCAGTTGAAACACACCTAGAAGTATACCTGAAGTCATCCACAGGACAAAAGACATAGTAGAAATGTGGCTGAACTTTTCTTTCTTCAAACCTAGATGCATCAGATAGAGAATCTACATAAAGGACGCCTTTGGGGGGAAAAGATCGCTTGAGTCTTCAGTCCATTGGAGAGACCCCTGGCACAAGCAACCAGCTGATGAAAAGGTTATTTTGTAACATTTTGTCTAACTTTTTACTTGTTTAATTTGCGCCTCAAGTGGCAGATTTTACATTTTATGTGCCATTTTGTTGCTGTTATTCAAATTTCTTGTAATTTAGTGAAGTGAACGACTACCGATTTCATTATTGGCTTGGATATTTGAGGTAAAACTTCATTTTTGTTTATATAGTGCTGACTTTTATTTGAAATTAAACTGATGGTAACTTGCTGCCTCAAGTTTCATACTGAGGAAACATGGAGCCATTATATGCTGAGTAGCTAACTGTCAGAAAGTATTCTCAATTTTGTCTTCATTCCTTAAATAAAATTCTGCAGAACTTCAAATTGAAATTTACTGTAAATGCTTTTTTACTTTGAATTAAAATAGTATCTTCAAATCCAAATTGGTAGAAATCTTTTCAGGTGACAGTTGATTTTTTTGTTTTTTTTTTTTTTGAAAGGATTGTTTTATCAGACTCAATTCTAATCTCTTCTCTTATGTATTTTTGTGCACTAGGCGCAGTTGTGTAGCAGTTGAGTAATGCTGGTTAGCTGTTAAGGTGGCGTGTTGCAGTGCAGAGTGCTTGGCTGTTTCCTGTTTTCTCCTGATTGCTCCAGTGTAACGATGCCTTGTCGTGCAGAAACAAATGGCTGTCCAGTTAATTAAAATGCCTGACAACTGCACTTCCAGTCACCCGGGCCTTGCATAAAAATAATGGAGCATACAGTGAGCACATCTAGCTGATGATATACACACCCTATTTTTTCCAGAATGTTAAATCTCACCAACATACATATATGAACTTACATATGAGAAATGTAATGTTAACAAAGAAATGGTTCATTCTTTTGTAAGTACTGATTGGTGTATCTTTTGCTTAAGACATTCTGTACTATACCCACTGTCTCTGTAGTTTAATATTAAACATTTTTCTGTGTTAACTTTTCTCAACTTAATGTCCGAGTCAGCTTATTTTTAGCTTGAAAAGATTTCTGCAATTACACTGTCAATGTTTAACTTCTATATAGTAACTGAATGCATTCTACTGCTTCTAAATATTACCCACTGGGGTTGCTTTTAAATTACTAAGGACAGACTTACTAGTATTGTGACTAACCAAAACACTGTAAGACAAGTATTGCACACCAAACTAAACAAAATTAGGCAGGTCTGTTAGATGTTGTTATGGAAGATACACACTGAGCAGTACTAATTGCATTTGCTGTGTGCTTGGCCTGACTCAACAGGTTGCTGCTTGATGGCAGATAATCTAGTGATGAGGTTTTTGAGTTGGATACTAAATGAATTGTAACTTCAACCATCATATGTCAAGGGTTATTGTAATGCCTTGTTAACTTTGTGCATGTATGTTAAATGGAAACATCTGAATACTTAATCTGGCTTGATTGAGGATTAAAAATACTTTTCTACAATCCGAGGAGTTTGTATATTCCAGGACTGCATGGCTGGCAGCAGTCTACATAAATTCTCTCTCTTTTTATTTTTTTTTAATGGGGGGAGGGTTGGCTTTTGCATATGAATCTTCAGGAAGGAGTTTCAGTCCTGGGAAACTGATCTTTAAGGGTGGTTTTTATCCTGAATGAGTATAGTTTAAAATTCACAACTGTGAAGAAAAGGGTAAGTTTGATCTAGTGGATTGTAAAGCTGTTAAGCTATGTTGCATAGTGACTTACATAATGAAATTGAGTACTTGAACTATTAAATTATCTCAGAGAAGGACAAATTTCTCAAAAGCCATAGTTGAAGACTTGAACAGCTTTATTTTTGCGATGCATGTTTTAAAAAAAAAAAACACCACTGAAGGTATGAGGTGGTATGAGGTTTGCTGCAAATCAGACTGTTTCCTGCAGATCCGTGCTACAGTAACATCTTGTATTGGAAACAAGAAGTGGAATAAACTTAAGTACCATCTGATCTTGCTAGTGAGATGATCATCATTTCAATTGTATGTCTTCCTGGTAAAGAAGAGTTGGCCAAGTGCTCTTTGTCTGCATTAAATGAGTGTAGTGGAACATAGGTGTTCTTCAGTTTCCATTTGCAGAGCAAAGCTTCAATAGACCAGTCAGCACTGAAGGGAAGAAACACTGAATGTGTGAAAAATGTAATCCACGTTTGTAACTTTTCCAGTAATGATAGAAGACACTGTCAGTAAATTTAACTCAAATTTTATGGACAGCTGCAGTTTGTAGTGGTTTCCCAGTCAACAGCAGAGTTAATCTGTGGTTCTTAAATATCTTTAGTTTAGCGCCTTTTCTCTGATACTCCTAGCACTTACTGGCTAATATCAGCCTAAGTCAGAATCTGTCCTTTGGAATCAGTGTGGTGATAGTTGGGGCTTCTGAGAAGTTAGCATTCTTCAATAAATTGATAAAGGAGCTGAGACATGGCTGCAGTCTTGTGACAGAACTAGAGTTACACAAGCTGGGTCATACTGTAGTTAGTAAATAGAGCTGTGATGCTGATGAACTCAGGTGTTAATGATTTTAACTAGATTAAGAGTTAAAATAGGAAAAAGTACATACCTTCGGACCTGATATGTAGTCCAGAATTGAGCATGTGGATTCTTTTCTAATAAGTAGTAAACTGTAGTTAAGATATCTTCAAAATCTGCATATTTGGGAAAGATTAAACAAAGACTTGGTTAGTCTCTGGATTCTAGATGTGGCTAAATATGCCTTCATCTGTGTAAGAGACATGAGAACAATAGTCTTATTCAGTTTGTAGTCTACTCCATTTACTAGTCACTTGTTAAAGGATTGCTTAATACTAGAATTGCCCCAAGAAGTTCAATGATAGAGTCTTACTACCAGAAAAACTGCCGTTTCATTTTAGAGATAGTTCCCAATGCTACTAAATTTAGACTCCTTGGAAAAAGTCCTTGCTGTTTTTATCAAGTTGAAGTTACCTGAGTATCAGCATACCTTTTGGTTCAAAAAAGACATCAGACCCTAAGATGATGTCTACAGGAGCAAGAGAGAGCAGCTCTGGAGATACCCGGCCCCAGGTGAGACCTATAACAGGTACATCGGGCAGGTCATTCATCAAACAGCTTTTTCGACAGTTCTCCAAGCACCGAGGTAGCTCTTCGCTATCTGATAATGTAACTTCGGCACCGCACTTTGCAGCTACTAAACCAGGTAGACTAACGCCTGCTCCAATCTGGAATCACAAGAGAAGGCAACTGAATGCAGCTAGAAGCGCTAACGAACTAGATGTGTTGTAGGGGAATCTTTGAAGCTCTTACAACAGTGATTTGGCTGAAGCCAGGGGGTAAGGGAAAACTCACTCTAGAGCTGACTTGGAACAGAACGAAAATGAAAGTAGTTAGGAAAAGGAGCTGACTTGTAAATATTGAAGTGTTTTACTAGGAGGCAAGG
Organism: Rhea americana; assembly: GCF_003343005.1. Lineage (NCBI taxonomy): Eukaryota > Metazoa > Chordata > Aves > Rheiformes > Rheidae > Rhea > Rhea americana. Next base: position 874,043 of record NW_028186258.1, read on the forward strand.
GGGAGGAGGGCTGCTTTATCACAGGGGGACTCTGTTTTGTGCAGAACCAGTGCATGTGTTTGAAGAACATGCGCGACCACAACCTGCAAACTTTCGTGAGTGTGTAGTTCACCTTTCTGCCCCAAACTGCAGTATGTAAGTTGGGCAGAAGTGGGGAGGGAAGTGGAGAGTTGTTAGCTGACCTGTAATAAGGAGAAGTAAGCCTCGCTGCAGCTAAACTAAGGAAAAGGTGGAAAAGAGTGAAATTAAATAACGAAAGCAGGGAGCAGCGCTCGTGTTCAGGACAGCGCTGCGCCGCTGAAGTTACCTCCAAGACTCTCTTGCCGGGTAGCGCTGCGCGGTGAAACCACAGGTACTGGGCGAGCACCACGGCGCAGGGCCACGCGTACAGGCCGTACGGGGAGTCCAGCACCTGCAACGCGCCCGCGTGGGCCAGGGCGGAGCTGCCGCGCGACTTCACCGCGTTCCCCTCGGTTTTACCCCCCTTTTGTCCCCGCCCCGTCCCGCCCCACGCCCGGGCTGCCCGCGGCGGACGGTACCCGGCAGAGCGCCGCGCCGCGCC
>NW_028186258.1:876095-895221 GCF_003343005.1 Rhea americana
GGGGAATGGGGGGGATGCTGTGGGAATGGGGGGGCTGCTGGGGGCCTGAGGGGAATGGGGGGGCTGGGGGAAAGAGCAGGTAGAGGGAATGGAAAAGGGTGGGAGGGCTGTGCAAAATGGGGAGGCTGTGGGGAATGGGAGGCTGGGAGGGCTGTGGGAAATGAGGGGGCTGAGAGGGATGGTGGGGCCTGTGGGGACAGCAAGTCAGGGAGGCTGATAGGAGCAGAGGGCCACGAGCTGGCTCATGAGAAAGAGGAAAGTGCCCTTATACTTGAGGTGAGTTTTGTCAAGAGCTGCTGGGGTTCCTCAGGGGTGGGGGTAGTCAGGAATAGCTGTCTGCGTCCTTTCAGGATGTGAGTGCACATGTAATTCTAGGGAAGTCCCAGGCCCCTTCCCTAGGGTTTCTGGAGAATGGTGGGGGAGCAGCGAGCACTCCCTGCCCCGGGGAGAGGAGTGAAATGCAGTGCAGCAGGGAAAGTGTCAGCTGAAAGGGCAGAGGTGCCCTCTCTGCCCGGGTAATTACCTCGGCAGGGAGGAGTGCCAAGCAGAACTTTAGCCTGCTGATGTTACTGATGTGTGTAAAGAGCTGGGCGCGAGAAATGGGACTGCGGTCTTGGGGAAGCTTAAAATAACACACAGACAGCTTAATACTCTCACGGTCATTTGAACAAAGTATGAACGTGAAGTGTTCATTTAGGGACTGGGATATTAGTCTGTCCTAATAACTCATGTTCTGTATTTGTCTCCTGCTTTCACAGGATAACGTAGAAAGGGCAGATGCACTCCAGTTAACAGTGGAAGAATTTGTTGAGCGTTATGAAAAACCTTACAAGCCTGTAGTCTTGCTGAATGCTCAGGTAGGCTGGTCTGCCCAAGAGAAGTGGACTCTGGAACGTCTCAAACGCAAGTATAGGAACCAAAAGTTCAAATGTGGTGAGGACAATGATGGTTATTCTGTGAAGATGAAGATGAAGTACTACATAGAGTACATGGAGACCACACGTGATGACAGTCCGCTCTACATCTTTGACAGCAGTTACGGAGAGCATCCCAAGCGTAGGAAACTCCTGGAGGACTACAAAGTGCCCAAATTCTTCACTGATGATCTATTTCAGTATGCTGGAGAGAAACGAAGGCCACCTTACAGGTATAGTACTGCGAGAGCAAGATAAAATTATATATATATATATATATATATAATTATATATATATTTTATATATATATATAATTTTATCTCATTTGTTATTCCTAAATAGCTAGATTTATTATAAAGCAAAGCAGTAGCCTTAGATGTGATATTTTAAGACAAGCCTGCATCAGTAACCTAGAAGGAGGTAGGTAAAGTTTTGTGTATCACAGTTTCTGATTCTGCTACCAATGGTGCTACATCACTTTTTTTTTTTTTGTCAAGATCATTTGCCTCACTTAGCTTAAAAGAATTGAGTTGTTACTGAAAGTTGTGAGGATCAGTTTCTTGATCTGTGTGAAGTGCCTTGTGGTTTTCAAATTTCTAAATATCTCAAGCCTAACTCATGAGTTTTGTTACAATGGTTATGTACGATGTGGTGTTTTGTTTAATTATGAGTCAGTCCTTTTAAGGTAAAGATCTTAAGATAGATTACATATCAAGTGTAGAAGCAAGTTCCTAGCATCCGTGCAAATGTTATGTAAATGCAAAATAAATACTGTTCTCTCTCAACATTTTCCACCCTTTTTCAGTATCTAGTTGAAAACAGGATTGAAATGACACTTTATTCCTGAAATCAAATGTAATTAACTTTTATTCAGGCTACTGAATAAAAAAATGTTGTTATTATTCATAACAGTATGAGCGTTAGCTGAATGTTTCCCAAGTAACTAGTCTTTACATACATGTCGTAATTGACAGAGAAGAGCTTGTATTTTGAATGACATGGGACTTTGAGTTTCTTATGTGATGGTGTTCTACTCTAATCGTATAGAAGAAGTGATAAACATGGGTTTTTTTGTTCATTCTTGCAGTTTCAGGAATGAAGGTGGAAACAATTTCTTTTAAGATCACCAAAACTGATATTTTTACAGTGTTGTAACAGGAACATTTTCATCATTTGCCTATTTGCCTCTAAGAAGGAGCGTACAATGCTGTGATCAAACACCAAAGCATACTGGGTGTAGTCCCTATCAGAAAGTGATTACATTTGGGAAATGAGGAATCATTTATCAAAGTTCTAGGTAAACTAGATAATATGGTTGTGACTCACTTATATCAATCTTCCCGCACCCACCCACCCACAAGCAAACGTTGAGCTCCTTGCTTGTGATCTGGTATCCACAGAATTTTCACAGATGTTCGTTTTTTTTTTTTTGAAGTGTGGTTTTGTTTGAGGCTATTACTGTTTTTGAGGGAGGAGTGATGCAAAAGTGATGCAAGCACTGATGCCACTTTGGATTATGGGTGTCATCTCGGTACAGGAGCGAACTAAGAACATGTAGCAGTTAACAGCGTAACTGACAAAAGTGGTTCTTTCTAGTCATGCGATCAGGATCTGCTCTATACAGATTGACTTGTGAATTGAGAGATGCCGTTGTGTATAGATCTTAAAATAAGACCTCTTGCTACTTAAAGCACCTTGTCTTTTAAAATAATGGCTTCCAAAAGTTACTACTTTTTACTGAAATGACTAGTGTTTTTGTTGGTTTGTAGAGTGGGCAGGTGTGGTTTTTGTTTGCCTTTTCCTAAAGCGTGACAGGGTATTGTGTTTCTAAGGGTAAATCTGAAGATGACTTGAGGCAAACTAAGTGATGTTCATTATAAACAACTAGGGGAAGATAGTAGTAAACTAGTGATGCTAAATAAGGATCTAAAATCTTCCTGTGTGTGCAGATTCAGGTTATACTCAGAAAAGCTGTATTGAACAGTGCATCTCTTGCTTTACTAGATAGGCCTGTACTTCAATTCATTCAATTACAACTTTTTATTAATAAAACTGTAATTTTACTGCTAGTGGTTTAATTAGTTTTCCAAGGCTAATATGAATCTGAGGACCAAACTGACAGTAGAACAGACAAACACCTACTTGCTTGTGTTTTTATGGTTTCTTTATGAAGTAGGAAGAGCAGAGCTTGAAAACCAAACTTAGTGCTATAATTAGTGCTATCAAATTGTACCGGCAAAATACTTAACTTCTGCATGGGAGTGGAGAGATGGAGGGCTTTGTTGCTTTCAGTATTTTTTGAGCCTTTGAACTCCTCCTGCTGAGTGTTACCTGACTATCTGCCATACAATGGAAGGATCTTTTTGGAAGAAGACTCAAATTTGTGGGTTTTACCTTCTTTGCTGCCCACTAAAGAATTATTTTTTTTTCTTGACATGTGGTAATATCTCACCTCACTTGCACTGTTTTATCTGGTATTGTAGCTCTTTTTCTTCTGTTTCAGAGAGAATGAGCGGTTGAAGGTGCCGTTACTTTTAAATGCCTATAGCAGATCAAGTTCTCTGTAGGGAAAAATAATTTTTACTGATGGGGAATGAAAATAAACACAGCAAATCCTGACTGGCCATTGGAATGTAAGCCATAACCAGTTAAACATTACAGTGAAAAGGCTGTTGTAAATGAACAGAAGGGATAGAGGGCGGCAAGGGTTGCGTAACTTTGTTCTATTCCTTATTTGTGTCGCCTTTTGTTCCTCATTGTTCTGCAGTTGTCGTGCCGTATGAGTAGCAAATTTTAGAAAACCATAGGATTAGGAAGAACCTCCTGCATCATAAGACTCCTACTGCAGGCAGTTATGATTTAATCATCTTCATAAGGATTTCTACTAAAATGGAAACTGACACCTTGAAATTAGTATATATTTTATTGGAGAACCGTTTATATTTCATAGTTGTACTTTGTTTTAAAAAGTAATCTTCAGTTTCTTGGCCCGGAGTGATTCCTGTTACAGTTCATGGGGGGGGGGGGGTTGGTTTTTTTTCCCCCTCTCCAGGTTAAAACTGTTTTATCTTTTGCTGTGGTATTAATATAACAATCTTTTTTTTGGATGCAATTTTGCTGCTGACTCTTTTTCTGGAATACAAATGAAGAGACTAACTGTATTATTTCTCTTGATTTCTAACTTTACTTAAAATTAACAGCTGTAAATACCTGTCTAATGTGAAAGTGAGAGAGAGAAATGCAAGAAAGCTATTAGAGAAGGCAGCTACTTGCTTGCAATATGGCTAAAGAATCTTTTTCCTCACATGCAGATGGTTTGTGATGGGCCCACCTCGTTCTGGAACAGGAATCCACATTGATCCCTTGGGAACTAGTGCTTGGAATGCCTTAGTCCAGGGACATAAGCGTTGGTGCCTGTTCCCCACCAGCACTCCTAGAGAGCTGATCAAAGTGACCCGAGAAGAGGGAGGGAACCAACAGGATGAGGCTATCACTTGGTTCAATGTCATATATCCTAGGACACAGCTACCCACCTGGCCTGCTGAATTCAAACCCCTGGAAATCTTACAGAAGCCAGGCGAGACGGTCTTTGTGCCAGGTATGTACAACTCCAGTAAGGAAATCTGGGAGAGAAAAGTGTGGTTTTTGCATACGTGTAGTAGCGATGAAGGAAATAGTGCAGCTTACTTTTATTGCTCCTCTCTTAGAAAATAAACTACTTTGAGCTGTTTTAAAAAGGGCTACATACTAGGAGGCCATCTTTAAGATTGTTCAGTTACTCTCTGAATGCCCTGAAACATAAAAGATCAATAGTATAGAATTGCGTGTGGTACAGATGTCAGAACAGAACTTGGGATGCAATAAATGAGGGGAGTTAGGTTTAGCTCAATTGGTTAGAGCATGGTGCTAATAACGCCAAGGTCGTGGTTTCGATCCCCATATGGGCCACTCGTTTGCGGGTTGGACTAGATGATCTCCAGAGGTCCCTTTCAACCTTACCCATCCTGTGATTCTATAAATGAGTCTGAAAATGTGATTGTGAACAAAACTATGGTAGTAGGAAAACACTAAGCTGTGAAAGAACAGAAGTGTTTGAATACTAGTTACTCTTACGCAAGTTCTTGAGTTTATATTCGGTGTAGCAAGTTCATGAGTAGATTTTATACTTTGTAGTCTGATCGCTTTGTTGCTTTTTTTTTTCTTTTTTTTCCCCTTGACTGTGGGAAAAGAACTACTTAAAGGCACTGGCTCATTCCACCTACTTCCCTGTGACTATGCCTAATCTTGCATTTGAAATTGGAAGCTTAAGAGAATAGTATCCGTATCAGATCTTAGAAAGACTGTGTATTATGTGCCCATTATAATTGGCAGGTGGGGGTGGCTAGTGGATAAAGTGGGTGAGTTCACTGCCTAAATTCTAACCTCTAAATCTTGCGTCATTTTTGTACAACATGGCATGTTCCATGGAAAGTGCTTCTTTCCACTTTGCTTGTCTCTGAAATACAGATGACTTCATGTTTGAAAAGTGCCGTGTGATTGTCTTGGCACTTATTAGTGACTCTTCAGTGTACCTTCTGTTAAGATTTTGTAGCTGTCTGCTTCCTGTTTCTTGAACTGTTTCTTTAGTCTTTTTATGGGTTTATAAGTGGGTTGTAAGAATATGACCATCTAATTTCATCCTGTATCCCTGTTTGGGGAAACAATTTGCATCTATTTTTAAGTGAAAGGTTAGACTCTAATCATAAGAACCTTAGTAAATCAACATGGAAAGTGCTGTCCAGTTTAACAGAGGATCTCTGTGCAGACTGGGTTACAGTGGCACTTGGTATTAAATAAGCTGTCAGTAGCCAGCGTGCTGCTGTCAAGTCACATCTTTAGAGCACTCTGTGAGATGGAGAACTTAGAGCGCTGAGGAGCCCTCCGTAACAACAATGGATTCTAGAATGGAAGATTAAGCAACAAACTCACCTGGGTTTGAGAGATAGGGTCCAATTTCTACCTCTACTGTGGACTCTGTAGCTTTGGGCAAATCATGCTATGTTCCAATCTGTGGCAATGAAATAACATCATAGCTTTGCTACATCTCACTGGAAAGCCAAACACATAGCCTTCTTTTAACGGGTGGGAGAAGTATACATGACTGTTCTTAAGCATGCTTTTGGTCATTGGTGTTGTATTTATAGGTGGCTGGTGGCATGTAGTTCTCAATCTTGACACAACTATTGCCATCACACAAAACTTTGCCAGCTGTACCAACTTCCCTGTGGTGTGGCACAAGACAGTAAGAGGAAGGCCCAAATTATCACGGAAATGGTACAGGTAAGAGATTTAGTAACTTTTTTTTCACATTCTTCCTAAAAAAAAAGTGTTCATTTTGTGCAGCATTACTGCTCAAAGACTAATTCTGAAATCTTGGCTATATTTAGGATCCTAAAGCAGGAACATCCTGACTTGGCAGCATTGGCTGATTCAGTTGATCTACAGGAATCTACTGGTATTGCTTCTGATAGTTCTAGTGATTCTTCCAGTTCTTCAAGTTCTAGCTCCTCAGACTCTGATTCAGAGGTACGGTTTTTACTACTATAGGTGATCTGTATTCTGCAATTGCATTGTTTTCTACATACTTGTTCATGGGCCAGCTCTAATAAAGATCCACATTCTAATATTCATGTCTTATGCAGGAAATGAATAGAAGGCAAATAAGAAGTGTATGGTAGAGGAGTCTGGTCTCAGCAGGTTCTGTTTGATAAAAGCCATCTTTGTATCACTAAAGTTTGGTTCGTTTGGTCTATGTGTACATAACATGTAAATCAGTCACTAATATAGCTAAGCCATACTTATCTGAACTGGCTGAAAACTGCTGTTTTACAAGATACAGAACAGAGAGTATCAGTTATGACACTAGACTTCTAGATGTCCAGTTAAGATGCCTATAATGGCTTATGTGCTTCAGAAACTGCTGAGTCTGCAAAATGAAGTTCTTTTAGGAACCAAAGTGAATGTACCAATTGTTTTGTCCCAAATGTGCTGTAGTCCCTGATGAAACTTGAATATGCCTGTCCCGAGGTTTTAGTCACTTAATTTTAAATTGATTTCCTAAGTCAAATCTAAAATAGCAGATAGTCTTTGAATTTTGGTTACTCAGTGCTACTGTGGTAGCTCTTATGATGAATTCTGTAGCACAAACAGAGTTTACTGGGTTTCTCTAACTTCACTGAATTCTAATTTTCTCTCTTTGTACTTCAGTGTGACTCTGGCTCTGAGACAGAGGGAATGATGCATCGGAGGAAAAAGAGGCGAACGTGTAGCATGATGGGTAATGGCGATACAACTTCCCAAGATGACTGTGTGAGCAAAGAGCGCAGTTCCTCCAGGTGACCCGATGGCAACTTTTCTTTTTTTAAAGAACAAAAGATGATACAAGGCAGAGCTGGCAGAGTTGAGATAGGGTGATTCATCAGGATAGAGAAATGGAGAGCAACAGTCTCTTACAGAATGTGAAGCTATTGGGCCAGTGGTGATATCTTTTCTCTATGAATTATTTTAATTGCTCCAAACTGAAAACTAAGATTTTTTTTTTTAAAAAAAATGAGCTTTTACCTTATTTAATAAACAATTTTATTACTTTTCTTAGTTGTCTCTTTTAATAGAGAAAGTATCTTTCTTATGGGAGAGGTGGAGTGTTTTGACTGCTCTTCAGAGAGTACAAGTAAATAGTAAACAGCTAAACATGAGGACTGATCAGGTGAGATTTGGGTTTAAACTCTGGTTTTTCAAACAGAAAACCTTCAAGTGGAGGTACAAATTCTCTTTCTTCTTGCCTGGATCACTTCAATTTGGCCTATTGTTTTATCTGTTAAAGACAAAATTTATCCAAACTCCCCAAAGTATGTAATTACTCTTAAAAAACAAACAAAAAAAAAATTCAACAAAAAAAAAAAAACAACTAGCCATTGTGGGTGAATGGAAGGAACATCAAGACTGCCGAGTTGATGAGATATTGCTTGGAATAAAATTAATGAGGAAAGAGATTCTCTGTGAACTGGCCAAGTTAAAAACTGAAACACTAGGAATCTGGCAATGTACTTCACAGAGTATAGAAGAGGCATGCTTAAGTTCTTAAGTTTATTCCTCTCAGCATGGTTAACTGATGCTGCTCTATTAGCTGCTTATCTTAGCTGTCTAGCTCTTGGTCTGTTGGTCATCACAGAATTTGTATATATTTAAAAGCTGGAGTAACCAAGTGGGTGACCTGCTGAAGGAGCTATGTGATAGCAATTCACCTGAAGAAGTCCAGATGTCCAGTAGCATGCCTGACATCCCGATGCGGGGTGCTGCTAAAGACCTGTTTGCTCCTGTATATGTCACCATTTATGTTGCTGTGATTTAGTGCTCTCTTTTGAGCAGCTCTTGAAAGCAACTGAATACAATTGAAGTACAGCACCCTTAAACAGTTGGAGAGAATTGTACTGACTGCTTATTTTTGTCTGGAGGTTTTAACAACTTATTATGACATTACCAACTCATGTTTTAGCAGCTGATTGCAACTCCAGGCAGGGAATTGGCAGCAGGAGCTAATGAATATTAATGCAGATTTTTTTTTAAAAAAAGCTATCTAGAAATGCAGCCTACACATACAGATCTGTCCTCCTGTAGGGCCTATGCATTTTAAGTTCTTTGCACTTCAGATTTTGAAATTAATATAGTGTGTATTAAATATTAGCACCTTGCCTGGAACCTTTTCTTTCTAGACTTCACTATTCTTCCTCCTGTATATTGATTTTCTGCTGTATGTTTTGAGGATGGGTGGGATTTCTGCTCCAGCTGTATGATGGGTTATTTAATAGCAACAGTACCAAATATAAAATCATGTCTAGCTTGTACAGTTCTGTAGGAGGCGTAAGCATATGACTAACCTGCATGCTGCAATCTTGTATCATGGTATGGAGGAAAATGCTCTAGTTGTTGACAGGCAGTTGTACTTTTTTTGACAGGATTAGGGAATCTTGTGGAGGCCGCAGTTACCCCTGAGCGATGATAACACTCGTCTAGAGGCAGCTGCCATTTGAAGCTCCGTTAGCAGCCAGCCAGCTCTGTTCTACCCCCTTCTGCTCCCATTTCTCATGGTCCTTAAGTTTTGTCACTTCTTCGATCCAAACGTCTGTCTTCGTTATGCACTGTCGAAGGTTGGCTCCTTACTAACTTGCAGGGGAATACCCTGACTCATTGTGCAATGCTTTGTCCCCTCTGTGCCCCAAGTGAGTGCACTAACTACCCAGCTTTGGGTAAGGACATGCCAAGTATTTAATGGTTCACATAACTGGCAAGGAAGACAACGGTCAGTTTTTAAAGAACTCTTTTAAAAAACAGCAGGTAGATCTAGAAACCTGCCTTGCTTTGACACTGTCGTATGTTTACATGTTGTCCTGTACACTTGAGGAAAGGAACACCAGCCCTCCTGGTCTATCAGAACGTCCGACGGATTTTGTACCAGAATTTCAGGAAGGGAAGGTGGTATGAATGCTTCAAACACTGAAGTAACTTCAGTGGAGGTGACCACCTATCTGAAGCATCTTTTGTGGTCTTAATCTACGTGCATGCATCTAAACCAGCCTGAGTAGTTTATAAGGTGTAACACCTTAACCAGCAACAGTCCATTTACTTTGCTCTGTGTCTAAGATGAATAGCAACAAAGATGCACTAGCACCTTGCTACAGAAAGCTTGAGGGAACAGGAGAATCTTGGAGTTTCTTGCACAGCAAAAACCAGCAGTTGCCAGTAGTTACATTTCTTCAGGTGCAGGAGTGATGATTATCACTAGGCAATAACTGGCAGGTTCTGACTCTTACATAGTAACAATAGTTGCTCGGCTTTAAATACCAAGCAGTTACAGTGCCATGGGCTTATTCAGGTCATTGCAGTTCAACACAAGTGATTCTTTGAGGTTGTGGGTTCAGAAATTTCCAGAACTAGGGGTGCCAGTTTTAAAGGACTGGGAGGGGAGCATAATGTTATCCTCTTTTTTTTTAATGTGATGTGATGCTTGAGTCTGTGTAGATGCATTTGAATTATGCCAAGTGGAGCTCTCGTCCTGAAGGGATATGTTGGAGCTGCTGGTTTTCTTTAGCAGGGGCTGTGGTAGTGGCAATACAGAGGTTGATCTTGCTGAAGCTGTGCTACAAGAAAATGATCCTTTATCCTCTAATCTGAACAGCACAGCCAGAAGCTGGCTGTGTTGAAATACTTTCTTAGGTACTTTTTTGAGACTGAGGAGAGGGCATTAGATCTAATTTCAGTGTTGCTGTTTGGAAGGGGAAACTTGGAAGAGGAAGTGGTGTGCATCTGCTAAACTGCAGTCCAGGTCCTGGTCACTTAAAAAAGCAGATTGGCAGCCTTAACCTTGACTTTCTTACACGTGCTGGGCTTGATAGAATGCAGAATGTTACTTGTTTGGGTTTGTCCATTTTAACTTCTTTTAACCTTTTCTTATTTAAACACCCCCTCCCATTTTGGAGACCAGACCGTATCCCATTGTACAGAGGAACCCTATTTATATTTGTTAGGATTTGTGTCTGAATATTCTGTGCCAGTCAGTTAATGTAGGAGCAGCATGGTGGTGGAAAACTGGAAGGAGGGAAGGCTTATTGGTACACTCCTTAGCTGTCCAGACTCCTGAACTTCCTGATGATAAGCAAGCTTGCTACGTAGACTGCTGGATGTTCTTCCACAAGACTACTCTAAAGAAATCTTCCCAAACTTGCAGCATTTCTGGCCAAGATTGCCTTTTTTTTCTGCCCAGTTCAAAGCATATAGTCCTTATCAGGTAGAGCAAGCTGCAACTGCCGCTTCTTGGAAGAGTACAGGCAAAGGCTCAGAAGTCCCTGCTGCTGTCAGGGTGAGGGGAGCCCTTTTTAGAAAACTTCCTACTGTTGTTTGAGCAAGGCTGCCTACCGTCTTGGCAGTTGCTGAGTAAGGTAAGATGGCTTATGTTGTAGCTTTCTATTGCTTTCAGCACATGTGGTTACAGCTTTACCATCTGAAAGTCTTACGTGTTCTTGAAAGTCTGATTGCTGTGACAGGAAAGCCACACCTGTTCCATCAGAAGCACAGCTGGAAGATCCAGAATGCAGAATACTCCTCTGTGCCTATGAACTCTTCAGTAGCGTGAAATAAAATTTCATATTGAAGCCTGTGTTCGTTTGACATCCCTTATTGAAAGGCAATGTGTTTGAAATGAACTGCAGGCATTGTAATACCAGCAACGCTGTACTGATCTATCCACAAGGCACTTTTTAATTTGAAACAAAGGTATGTTTCTTTAGGTTACCTGGGAATTGGGACTCCTGGGATCTCTGGTTCTTCTGCTCACGGGCTGTTGCCTTGGCCAAACCAGTGAGCTTATGTCTTTGTTTTATTAGATGGAAAAATACCTACCTCACAGGGGTGTTGTGAGGCTGAAATGTAATTACTGTGTAAGACGCTTTGAGGTTCTTCTCTTGCAGAAAGTGCTCCAGAAATGCTAAGCAAGCTGAGACTTTCTAAGCTGGCATTAGTTTTTCCTACCAGAATGCATTAGGCATGCTGTTCAGCACTTCTGGCCACTTGGCTCTGTAGTGGCCCCTTCAGAATCATCATGGAGTATACAAATTGTGTCCAAAGGAGGCTGCTTGTTTTTGCCATTGTTTTAATTGTTGGCATTTTGTGGCCTGTTTTAAAGAGGATGTCCTGTTAGATCAGGATTTTTTCTAAATTGGGCTAGATAATTTATCAGAGAGTCAGCCTCACTGGCCTATAGGATGGAGGGAGGAACTGGTCCTTCTGAGGCCCTTGTTCCAAGCCAGGTATGTGTGGGGATTTTAAATTAATAATAATAAAATACTGTGCTCCCCTTGTGCCTAGCCCCATGCTCGTGGGGAGCTGATGGGGGGGAGTGGTTTCTGCGCTTGCTTCCCAAACGGAGGCAGGGCTCGGAGCATGGCGGTCCGCTGAGTCCAGACCCAAAGCAGCAGAGCTGCTCTGCCTCGCTCCCTGCTAGCGCTGTCAGCGCGCCCCGCGGCCGTGCTTCGGGGGCTCGCGCGTTCCCTGGGCTGCCTTAGCGAGCTGGATGTGCGCTGTGGGCTTCCTGATCTTACCGTGCGTGGCGGTGTCGCTGTGCTGCCCGCACTGGCCAAATGTAAGGGATTCGTGAGCTGTGGCCATGCCCTTAGTCCGGTAACCGATACGGATTTATCTCCTGTGACAGTTCAGGAATAAACAAATAACTATCCCAGCGGAGCTGTAGATGTTAGCGACATGTGCGCGTAGCTCGGCACCTGGCCTCCGCACGAGTGCGCCGGGGGCAGGTGACTCCCCGGGAGGAAGCGCTGGCCTACCTTCCTCCTCTCTCCAACTCCATCGGCTGGCTCCAGGTCCTCTTCTCAATTACATTGAGCCTCTCCAAACGCTTAGGAAAAAGGCAGCAACCTCTTTCATGATTAACCTAGACCCTTTTCCTCCCTGAATCCCCAGCCATCATAGGGCAGGAGGTAAGACTGTTGGTTGAAATTAACTCTGAAATGCCTGTGTGGGCTACTCCTAAAGTGAGTTTTTGACATTCCCCTCCGATGGGCAGAGGGGGGAGGAAAGAAAGCTTGCTGGTTCATGTGACGGTCACACTGTCAGCTCTAAGCCCTGCCACTGCCATTAGATGCTTTTATCACCCCATCCAGCACAGCTGGGTTATTCTTAATTGTCTTGTTTGGATGATTGTGTTTTTGCTTTTTATTTGAAATAAAATCAATTATTTTGCATTATCCTGTTTGTTAGTCATTTTTTTTCCCTATATCATGATCTGAAAAAGCTGTAGGTACACACCTGGGTTTCCTGGAGTATTGCGTTGTAGCAAAGGGTGTTCAGTAACAGCTGAGGGGATGTTTTGAGTACTTTCTGTAGAGTAATCGCATGAGGGAAGACTCCAGTATGCATTAGCATGTCCACACAGCACTATGTTTTGGAAGCTGCAGGGGCTCTGGTAGCTTTAGGGAGAAGGGTTTGGTCCGTGGCTTTGCCACAAGACTGCTGTGTGCCTTGCGATGGCTTCTGTCTTGCTACCTTATCCTGGCGAGAGGGAGGTTCATCTTCCAGGTGTCATGTGTTGGTTTCAGTTTAAGTTGTAGATAACCCTCGCAGCGCAGAGGGTCACTGCGGAAGGCCTGAACTCCAAGCCGAAAACTGATCTTCCTTCCTCGATTCCTGCTTATCTGGGGGAGTCGGTGGAGAGATTCCCCTTCAAGGAGTTCGCAGTCATGAAGCATGAAGCCACATTTCATGCATTTGGTTACATATTGGAACAATGATTTGGAAAGTGAAAAGTTCTTTTTTTTGTGTGTGTGTTGTTGTTCAGCTTTTGAAACCAATAACTAGGTAAATAAGCTAAAGCGGAGTTTGGGACGGCAGCCTGGAGGCTCTCGAAATGTTTTTTGTGAAAATGCTGGTAGAAAGGTTTGAAAAGCAGATGGGTTTTGTGGCTGCAGACAGCAAGATTTCTGACTTCTGCAAAACCTCTGTGCTTCTCCTCCCTGACACGGATGGAAACACTCTCATTTACTGCCCCTCTAACCCAGCTCCCCTCCCCCTTCCAGTTATTCTGCAGCTCCTTCCCGGGCCCGTTTGCACCTCTTCCTCGCCTGGATGCTGTGTAGCTCAACACAACCAGGCAGTCACAACTATTAAATGAACCTCTGCTCTTGGTGTACGCTCTGTGGGAGCGTTAGTGCTTAGCATTTAACAAGAGCAAAAGCCAGAAAACGGGAATTGTGGTGGCTGAAAGCAATCCAGAGCCATCGTAGAAATGTTTCTGTAACATCTCCTGCTTTTCATTCCCGAGAGATGATTTTGTGTGGTCCAAGCCTTGAGATAATCCTATCATTCATCCTGATTTGCAGGAACTATCAGTACCTCCTTCAGTGACACTGTGGCCTTGCAATCTGGAACTGGCTTATTTTAAGTCTTCCGATTTATTTACCTATGTTCCCTTTAGCAACAACTGCGACATAATACCGCCTTTCAACGAGGAGGGCAGCATACTCTGTTTTTAATTGCCACTGGGGAGCTAACGGGGGACGGTTACATCAGCGGGCGTGCGGAGCTGTGATCGCATACGCGGCACCCTTGCTGATGTTCGTGTTCCTTTCCTCCAGTTTGATGTAAAAGCAAGTAACTATCATTTCTTTCATGCTGTTTGGAAAGCGAGTCACAAAGAGAGCAGCGCTGCGTTCTTACTGCAGCGTTGCTGCAGCGCAAAGTAACCCCGTGGTTTGGAAGACTGGTTTGGGATTAAACTAACATGCTTGCAGCATCTAATCTTTTTTTTTCAAGGCATGTAAAGATTCCCCCCTGCATGCACGTCTTCTGCCTTGAGAGAAGTGTCAACTGACTGGAAATGGGTTCAAAAGAAGAAATCATTCCATATTCCTTCCTGTTGGAGAACCGGCAGCTCCCACCTATCCGTGGGGCCTGTAACAGTTGCGCTTCCTCTAGTTCAATGGAAGGACCTGAAACTGCAGGATGTTGCTGTAGGGAACATCTGTGCAACCTTAGCTGTGCTTGCAGGGAGGTCCTGCCGCTGTGCCCGGGGGAGAACTTCAGACCTGCTGTTCTGATGCAGCGCTGCCTTGTTTAGTCCCAGGGCTGCAGCTGTGGCCAGCCTTCGGGCTGCAGTCGGGAATGGGCTGGCTGCTGGTGTCCAGGAGCTTTGGGGTCACCCGTAGAAGGACTTTCCGCTCATTTCCCTTCAGGGGCAAGGCCAATCTCATCGCTGGTTCAAAACTTTGAAAGCCACCAACAGTTCCTCAGACTGCCCTTGCAAAGGGATTGCAGTGGGAGATAGCTTTAACACGGTGAAAAAACAGCTATACTGGGTCAGAGCAGAAGTCCAGCTAGCACAGAGGCTAGGTCAAAAGCATAAAAATGAGCCCTCACGAGAGGGCTGTTCAGTAGGATTGTTCCGTTCAGTGGGAGGAAGGTTCATCCACCCCCTCCCTTGTGCTGGCTCTGGCCTCTTGGTGAACTATAATCTTTTCTTGTGGTGTTTGGTCTTCTGCCACTCGTGTGAGTCAAACAGCTCTAAGGGACACTGGAGGGGCGTCAGGCGCGGTGGCCAAGTGGTAAGGCGTCGGTCTCGTAAACCGAAGATCGCGGGTTCGAACCCCGTCCGTGCCTGCCGGTGGTGCACTGGCTGCCCTGCAGCCGGGGCCTGCGGATGCTGCCTTCTTGGAACAGGCTGCCCAGAGAGGTTGTGGAGTCTCCTTCTGGAGATGTTCAAAACCCACCTGGATGCAACCCTGTCTAATGTGCTCTAGGTGACCCTGCTTGAGGGTTACATCAGGCACCTGCTGCTCGAGCAGGGAGGTTGGACCAGATGATCTCTAGAGGTCCCTTCCAACCTCACCCATCAGAGCTAGCACACAGCCCTGTGTGAACAGGCAAAATAAGGATCCAAAATAAGGATCAACAAACGCACAGGTTAGTGACCTACAAGCCCTATGTCAGCTGAAAAAGAGTACAGTGATGTTCCTTTTGGTATAGCTTCTAATTTCTGGCAGTTGGCATCAAAGCATAGAGGACGTTGCTGTCCTTGGTGAGAGGAGGAAAAAGGAAAAAAAAATAGTACTGACTGGGGTTTACAGAAGTAATCTGAATTCAGACTATGGAATTGTCTGTGCTCAAGCTTTATTTGAAGGTTCTTAGAGGACTTGGGAATTCAGAATCATCTGTCTAGAACAAGCCCTGTCTGAAGTTGCTACGGTCTGTGCCGGTCAGCAGTTGCTGCTTTCCCCACGAGCCAGCACGCATCTGCTCACCTAGCTTGGATCCTGTAGGCTCTTGCTTGGATTACAGCGGTGGTGGCAAGAGGCGTGTTGAAACTCAGGTTGCCTGGGCTGAAGGCTAGGAAGGGAGCTAATCAAACTAAACACCTCTTGTCGCGAGGCTGGCGGCCCGGTGGAGGGGGACGCTTCCCAGAGCAGTTGTCTTTGCGGCTCCCTTGACCCCCCTTTGCTGGTGGAGCTCTCCAGCTGCTGCTGTGCCCCTTGCTCCCTGTGCTGCGATCGGTAGCTGGTGGCTGTTTAAAAGCAGCTTTTGCGCACGGACTGGACTCCTTCAGCGGGTTGTATCCGAGCCAGCCCCTTCCCTGGCCGCAGCCGGAGCGGCTGCTGTAGAGCTGTTTTCCTCCCAAGAGAGGGCAGCCTGCTCATCTGGCTTCATCGGCTCCGGGCTGCGGCGGCAGGGCTCGCACCTAACCGCTTCAGTCGAAACCTTCCCCGTGACAGCCAGCCTGGCTCTCCGGTGAGACAAGAGGGAATTGCCACCAGCTTCCATGGGCCACGCACCCTGCTGGAGACCAGGTTTTGCCAACTCCTAGCAAGCTCAGAGGGACAGCAGCATTTTTTCACGAGTAAGCTGATGGGAGGAACTATGCCGATACCTGTCCTTCCTGTGGAAGCCCTGCCGCATCAGGGCAAGTCTTAATCCATCTGTTTGCCTCCTGGCAACTACAGAGGGGACAGCAGGGTACCATACAGGACCTGTTGAGCCTAATTTGTGTTCTGCTTGGGGGACCATCCCCTCACGTGGAACCAGATTGCAGGAGAGTCTAGCTGTTATCTCAAGTCTCAGGGTAAGGAGCTGAGCTTTCTTGCTGATTCTGCCACCAAGACACTGTGTAAGGTTAGCTAAGTCAGATCAGACGTTCATATTCTTGCAAACGTGTCCTTGACACTCCTAGGTGTTGCTCTCTAGACTATGGGTGTTTTCAAAGATGTCTGAGCCCTGCAGCTCTTGGGACTCCTAGGAGGGTGGTAGGTTGCAGCAACCTCGTAGTGAATCGTTACAGGTCCAAAGTCGGAAGCTGCTAGTGATCATCTCTGGCTGTAGCTCCTATCTGGTTTCCCTTCAGTGAGCCCTATCTCAGAAGAAGCTGTGAGGGTTAGTGGCACGTGTTGTAAGGAGGTGATAACTCCTGCTTGGGAAGGTACACATTGAAGTGCTCAGTCTGCCCTGGGGTAACGACTACAGCAGCAATCATTAAGTGTTGCCATTAGCACTAACAAAGATAGTCTGGCACTGGTAGAGTGGATGGACTGGCGCGCTGGGACCCCTTGAGATGGTAAAACCCTGGGCTAGAAGTGGCCCTGAGTCTGGTGCCCTGTGATCGTAGCCATGTATCTTCAGGTCATTTACTATTGAATTTGCAGAGCAGTGCAAGCCATCCACCACTGTGATTTTATGCACACAAAAGCCCTCTAACAGACTTCCACCCAACAGCCATGAAAAATGCTCAGTGCTAGAGGAAGAGAGCAGGAAATATCCTGGCTGGCAGCAATCAAGAGCACTTGATTCAAGGGCATGCAAATGTGTGCGTGTAAGTGCTTAAGGCCAAAATGCTCCAATTTGCCCTACTAACAGGCCTCACTGACCAGTCTGCCAGTCTCACCCTAAAGAAATTCCTCCTAAACCCAAATCTGATAGTCCATCCGAGCCTGGAGCAAGGACCGAGCCAAAGAAAGTCTCAGATCCGTGAGTTCACCCACCCTATTTTTATCTCTAGCTGTGGGCATCTTCCAGGGCTTAGGGGAAGGGAAAGGACATCTTAGTGATGTGTTGGAATTGGCAGGGTGTCTCCCTGGCTTCTGCAGGTGGTCAGCTGAATTCCAAGGTTACTTAAAAACAGAAGAAATACAAGCAAATCCGATTAACTGCCGACTCCCAATCCGCCTCCCCAAACACGTACTGACGTACCACATATGCAGAGCCTGTGCCAGCTTCTAAAAGAAGATCATCCTGTTTTGTGAGACAATCCTGGCCGTGCACCCATCAGACAAGCTTTTTGCTCCCTCTATCCCCTGGAAGTGTCTTCCAGAAATGGCCTGATGGAGAATTTCAGTCTCGATGTATTCCAGACCTATTTATATCTATGAGCATTCCTGACTGTTGCATGCATCGTGCTTTTCCATTACTTTCATCTAGTGAGTCAAACTTTTGGAAGCTGGTATCTTCAGTCAGCTAAAGAATGGATTTGGAGAGGAAGGGAAGAAAAGGGACCAAAAATACATCAGAAAAAGAATAACATGCTGCACCAAGCCCCTGTTAAACAGCCTCCGGGTTGTTTGGGCTGAGCTCTAGCGTAGCTCTGATGATCAAGGCCCATGAAATGCAAAACTACACAGGAGAGGGGAAGATAAGTACCATGGTCACTTGTTACTAAGAATACAATTATCCATACGCTAATGATTGCCTGCTTGATAGGATTACCAATAAAGACAAACTGCAGTGGGGATCATGGCTTCACTTCCTTCCTCCTGCCCTGAGGGATTTAATCCTGTCTTTGTGTTTTGTTTTTAGTCAGTCGATAAAAATCTCTGCTCACAGAGACGTCTCCAAAGCCTTTTTCCTGCGGGAGACTTTGGGGGCAGATTCCTGCATCGGCTCCTCTTGTGCGCAGCTGGCGGGGAACTAACTGCTAGTTTAACACTGGCAAGAACAGTTCAGGCCTTCTAATTTCAGAACATGCTGTAAAATGGTGGCTAATCCTCCCAGCCATCTTGAGAGGTTAAAAATCCTGGGTGGCAGACTCTGGAAGGACCTGACAGCTCCTCGGTTAGTCTTCTCGCTGACTTTTGATGGCTTTTTGACATCCCATTTTTCAAAACGCCCAAGCAGCAAGGCACCCCTTGCCACGTGGGGGGGGGGTCTCCTGCAAACCAAGTGCTCTCAGCACCCGTTTACCTGCTGCAATAGCGGTTTCTGTAGTGCGCTGAGCAGCAGGCGTGCTGTGGCCAGGGCGCGAGCGTGCCGCTGCTGCCGCGGCAGCTCCCAGGGAAGGTGGAGGAGCACTCCGCAGCTCGGCGCAGAAACGCTGCCAGCCGCCTCTTGACGAGGACAGGCAAGGCAGCCTTCCTTGGCTATAAACGCCGGCGCCAGCTCCTCCACTACCCAGCCAAGGACTAATAAGGTGCAAACTGGTGGTTCAGCGTTGCGCTGCGGCCGGCTGACCCCCCGGCCTGCACAGAGGAGACAGAACTGAGCGGACCTTTCCGAGTCGAGGGCTTGGGGGCGATTCGAAGGAGCGCACAAAGCTCCTGGGAATGCCTCAGGCGCTGGCTAATGAAGATCATCACCCCGCCCGGGGCTGCCCGCTCGCACCGGAGAGACCCGCGCTGCTTGCGGGGCGCTT